>NC_081441.1:1302020-1326236 GCF_007210705.1 Tigriopus californicus | reverse complement strand
TTATTTTACTTCGGGAGAGCTCGTACTTGGCGATTTGATGCACACTGTCCATCCGAATTTGAGAGTGCATGCATGGCTTTTTCAATATAAGTTGANTTATGGATATATTCCACTCCAATGTAAAGGCGCAAGACGCGCACGGGTCGAGGTCTTAGGAAATTTGAAAAAGGTGGAAATTAAAACCCTTCCATCTTTCGAAACAGGTTGAGGGTGAGCGACTGCTTCTGGAGGCCACTCACAAGTATTCGGCCGCCAGTTCAGAGATCAAACGCCTCTCAACTTTGGCCTCGATCGGACAATCGTCGAGCCCCTCAAAGGCAGGCAGAACATCGTCCAGTTCCAAGGGTCAAATCTCGATCTCCGGATTGGCCCTGCCGCTCAAGCCCGAGTTTGTCAAGATGCTCAGGGAAGTTGGGGACGACACGGTGCACTATTTCATAGTGCTTGTCAAGCACAAGAGCCGTGTGATCCCGACCCAGATGTTGTGCACGGGGGAAGGGATCTCCAAGGGCAAGCTCATCTTCCCCAATCTGATCAATCTCCGGGATCTGGATTTCGACTTTCAAATCCACATCGAGGTGTACGGACTCCAAACCCGACGTGAGCACGTGCCTCACGATGTCAAGTACCACATCCGAAAGGACAAGTCCATGTTCAATTTGACACCATTGAAGAAGATGAAGAAGCAGGAGTCGAAGGCGTTCCCCAGGAATCAGAATCCCGTCAACAGCAAGACCATTCGGAGACCAGCCTTCGGGATGGTCGGATTCAGTGTGATCAACATCCAGACGCTCAAAAATCGGGCTTTCCACTTGGAAAAAGTGCCCGCTGTCTCGCCTCTGGCTGGGGGTCTGGAAATGACCCTGACCATTCATTCCGAGAATCGGGTAGGTTTTCATTTCCATCTTCAGCAAAGGCCAGCTAGAATCCCGTCTTGAACGCGTGTCACATTCTTGCCCTCAATGTGTTGTCTAGGTGGAGCAAAGGGGCTTTCTGACCATGTTCACGGATGTCCATGGGTACGGGGACTGGTGTCGTCGTTGGGTCCGACTCTCTGGCAATGGACTTCACTTCTGGAAGTATCCGGAGGACGAAAGCAAGGGACTCGAACCCACGGATCAGATCTCTCTGTCGTTGTGCACCACGGACGAGGTGGCTTTGGCACCCAAAGAGGTCTGCTCCAGATTGAACACCCTCATGCTCGAGACGCGCAGACCTTGGCGACAGGGCGACGAGGATTCCCTTGTGATGCGAGTGGTAAGTTCTCTGGGTAATCCATGCCCCATGCTCAAAAATGTTGTACCCTACTGAAGACGGTCTGGATTTCAGAATCGCCAATCCGGAGTGACCAGCATCCGACATTTGCTCTCGGCGGATACGAGGGACGACCGAATCGGATGGTGCAAGATCTTGAACCGAGCGCTGGAGAACATCCGGGCCTGGGATCCCACGGCCATGAGACCAAGATCGGAAAGTGCGGCCAGCCGAGGATCCTCGGACTCTGCGTCGACTTCCACAGATATTTGGTAGATTCCTCCTGCTTGGTCAAGAAGAGCCCGTATGACTTGTAAGATTGGCGTAACTCTTTTGAATGAATGTCCTCCTAGATGGTTTTTTTTTTCGCAGCTAGATATATGACTGACTTTATTTGTATCCAATCTGACCTCGTTGATGAGGCAGATTTAAAGCTTTCTATGATCTCACAAAGAGCTAGATCTTTTCCCCAAACGTGTTCACTTGTTGCTTCTATCAATGCAACAAACACGAGGAGAAACGATAATGATAGTAATTGTAACAGCACTAAAATTCATGTAGTATGTAAATTCTCATAACCGACTGCGATGACGCGTCCTTCGCCTTCTAACCTGTTCTTTTGTAGTATATATTTCACAATAAAACGAGCGTCATTGTCTCTAATGTATTGCCATTCATGTGAGTGTTTTATTTACGTACTTTGTATAACCCTAGCGGACAATACATACATAGATAGTTTTGATGAATGTGAATCGATTCAAGAGTTGAACATTGAACGCACGACTGACTTTAAGTGTCCGGCTCCATCATGAAGATCTTGTCTTCCTCATGAATCTGCCTGATTATCGAGACCACCATCCACCACCAATATCCCCACATCCCCAGCCAACTCCCGAGGAGAATCCAGTAGACCTCCTCCACGAACACCTCATACTTCCACACCATCAATCCCATCCAAACGACGATGGCAATGGCCAACAGCAAGCTGTAAATCAACCAAGGCAGGAGGAGAAACTTCCTCCGACGAATTGACCCGATGATGACCAAGATCATCAGGACGATATCCACGCCCAGTAAGATGGAGAAGGACACCACCAGACGATCCACAGTACTGGTCTTGAAGGACTCGTGTCTGGGCAGGGTGCCATAGTCCTTTTCCGAGATCAAGTAATGGTTGTGGATGATCACAATCAGGTCCCAAATGACGAAGAGCACGCCGATGAACACTGCTCCTTTACGGAGTGACAGGCAGCACAGGAAGTGGTTCAAAAAGCAATTCATGCTGACGTGACGTTCGCTGGAGGATGTCTGAATCCGATCCCTTGGGGTGGTTCCGAGTTAAATACTCACTTCTGAGCAGTGTTTCGTATCTTTTCTGACAATTGGAAAAGGGTCCATCAATCAGGTAACAAACTCGCACCAATGACCTTTCTTCAACCCACTGTGTTTGGTGCGGTGGTTGTGGTTGGTTGTATTTATTCTGAATTCAGGTCGCTCCATCCCAAGAGACTTTCTACTTGCGGTCAAATGACTGGCTATCGATTGTAAGTGTTCATGAACATTCGAACAATTTCCCCCACTGTGGTGCCAACTTTTTCATCAAGGACACACGTCATAAGTGAAAGACTGTTTTGAGTCATGCGTGTAGCATTATTTCATGTCCTGCTCGTCCTTTTCTATGCTCCAAAGCGCACCACCACTATATGAACCTACATAGATCTTGAGGTTGATCTCTCTTATATATGTAGATCGATACGTAGATATAACCGACTCATGGTCTTGTTGCATGGATACTAGGACACGAAACGAAATAACCGTAATAACCCCATTCTTCTTATGAGGATAAATTTTGAGTGTATTTGGCCAATATTGGCAAATGTTCCGCGGACGCATTCTTAAGTGTCAACAAATTACTTCAATAAGACGTTGTTGTGTGGGTGGGATACGATGAGTTTGATTCAAAATTTGGTATTCTTCTGGCATACCCTCCACATACGATTCAATCCCCAAAGTCTTGGTTCACATTGATGAGCTGCTCGTTAAGATTAAATGAAGAAAAGTAATTATTGGAAGAGATCAAAGAAAAATTGTGGGTCTCAAGGTAGCCTTGAGTCGGAATATGTCAATCCAAAGATTGCCATGATCAAAGTGGGCCACGAACACGCCACTTTCGAAGAAGTTTGGTGCCCCAAATAACCACTCGTTCGAATGTATCATGCAGCTTTAAACCGCCTCTCATTTCAACAAAAAGTGAACATCCGGTAAAACAGAACTTTGTCATCAATCGGGCCCTAAACTCCCATGAAATTATCCATCTGCACCTCCAGGGCTTTAAAAATATATCTTCATTTCGAGACGTTTGACTTATGCGATATGTTTTTATACATGGTATTAAATACATTATTTTTCTGTCTTTGGTGTTTGCGGGCCCATTCCGTTCCTGCTATGCGACTAAGTCTATTTTGGGTGCCAAGGCTGAGTTGTTAGTTGAAAGAAAGAGTGTAGTTGCAAGTCGCTTTGGTTACTCTGAAAAACTAAGGGGCGAGAGGAGGTCGTGCTCATTTTTTTGTGAAAAAAAAGGGCTCGACTTCGCTTCAATGTACAATACCGATTGGTCCAAGCTTATCAAATGTATCAGATTTCTTCACAGAAAAAGGATTGAGTCTACGTAGGTACCGCTCAGAATCCGATCAGAAGATCGCCGTCCTTCAGTATGACAACGACTTTCCAGGCTCACCGCCCTCCACTTTTGAGTTCGGGCTGCGGTGTTTTCTCGTTGGATTTGAGCTCCAAGATCGTAAGTCTCATCTGCCTGTGCGAGGAAATCCTGTGGATCGGACTGTTTGTGACGGATTTGTCCCGAGGAGTGGGTGACTCGGTGAACGAGGATGATCCTTGGATCTGGTTGGGCTTGATCATCTTGTTGGCTCCGGGGATCTTTTTGACTGACTTCTTACTTATCTACGGCACCATTAAAAAGGTAGAGCACACCAAAATTGTAGTCCTTTGTTCTTTTTTTGCGGACTTACCCACCTACCTCTGCTGGAAATGGAATCCGCAAGAATTCGAGGTCATCGGTAACAGGAATTTGATTCCCGGTCTTGCTTAAAAGGAAAATTATAATTGTAGTTTTTGCTAGCACCTCAACTTCATACAATATTTGGTCTAGTTCTTGAATGCAGGGTTAATCTGGAACGCTTGTATTTTATTTATTTATTTCAAATCTGACACTTGGAAAATGCTATGGGACGAAGAACACCTTCGTATTCCTACTGTATACCGTAACATTTATGCTTTTTGGTTCTTTTTTTGGATCTCCGACTAAACACATACAACGCGTGTGATGAGTAGAGCTGTAAAAAGAAGTCGATTAAATTTGGCAAAATAGCAGCTAAAAAAAAATTTAAAAAAAAGGCGAAATAGTTGGCAAAATAGTCGATAATCAATACGGAAAACAAGAACTTAAGTTGTGTATTTCTAAAGATTGAGGTACAAGAAGCTAGGTTGCCCATTTACTTGTATAACCTCTGGACATGAAATAGACTACAATAACCCTAAAAAGGTAACTAATTTGGAAATTGTTCTCTTAAAACTTCCGAAATTGGAAGGTCTTCCTCTCAATTTGGTCAACCTGAAGCAATTGTTCATAAATTACTTTAACTTATCAACGTTTATAGGGGCTTGGCAGTTCAATGGCAAAATTAGTCACCCTTGGAAAATTATGAATTTTTGCAGCTCTAGTGATGAGCTTCCCATGAGGAATGAAAACAGCAATTCGGTCTTAGATCCCCATGCGAACAGATTTACTCGTCCGTCTTATCCTATATTACACCCTCGAATATTTGAAGGAAGGAATTTGGAGGGACCGGTAGATCAAGGATACTTGTAGCAGCAGGATTGGACTTGGCAATAGGCGAAGGTAGGCCACTTGGCGATTGCATTATTGCAACTCACTAGTAAACAAGGGATGCTGCCATTCCGTATGAAAAAGCTATTCAAAAGAACAAAAATGTTGTTGTTTTTTTAAGTTACAATTCGGAGCTACCGTACATTAAACAAAAATATAGAAATCTTCCGTTCTATTTCCTAAAAAGTCTACAGTTTTAGGAGTAGGTAATTATGAAGGTAATAAAAGGTGTGCAGTTTGGCCCTAAATGACAGTACATTTGTGCCTGTTTCCAGTTTCCATTCATGCATCCGTCAAAGAGCTTAAACAAAAAGTAAAATTGGCCTACTTTCGCTGATGTCCACTCCTCTAGTTAAAGGTCTCTCTGGGTAGATAAGAGAGGTAAAAATGTCGAGCGGGTCTTGTGTCCATTAAGGATTTAGGTGTAGCCCGCCAAGATAGTGGACAGTGCGATACACCTATCTGGTTAAAATTGGCAAAGCGTTTCAAAATTGGATACATCGCACGTATAAATCCAGAGATAGTAAGATAATCCTAACTCTGTACAAGTCGATTGTCCAGCCACATCTTGAATATGCTTCACTCATTTGGGCTCCAATGAGTTCGGCGGGTTTGGAAAAGGTCGAGCAAGTCCAAAGATGCTTCACTAGGAACATCACAGGAATGAGAGAGCTCTCATGTTGGGAGTGGCTAAAAAAGTTGGGACTGTACAGTGTTCAAAGGAGGTACGGAAGGTATCTGTTACTGTACGTCTTCAAAAGCATCCATGAGTTTGGGCCCAACCCAGGATTTAGGGTCAATTCTAGTGACCGTAGAGGCTTAATGTGCGTTTTGAGAGCATCTTCAAGCCCTCGAGAATCCAGGCTAGTTCGAACAATGAAGTCCAACTCTTTTCTTTCTTGGGGGCTCCATCATTGATTGTACATGGTTGTCCCCTCAAAAATTAGGAGGGAATATGCAGGTGTTGATCATATGTTTGGCTAAATCTTTTGATCAGTCATAAATTCAAGAGCAAGCCAGGTCCACCAACTCTTTTTCGTTGGTCGATCAAATAACATACGAAAATAAAAGGTTAGTGAATTGAACACGTTTTTCGTCTTGTAGTGCTGGAAATTCCATTCCCGGTAGCGATAAGGACGTCCAAACCAAATCTGTTATATTATATCAAGCAAGACAGATTTGATGACGCACCATTTGACCTCTATTTCCAAAAGACTCTAACGTCTGTAGTTGGTTTCTTTCATACAGTCTGGTCTCCTCTCGTCTTACCCGTCTCATCTCAGTGGTCAAAAGCCTTATGAAGGTTTGAGAAAAATACTCGAATTCATCTTTTTTCCAGTTTTCTTCCTCGTAAAATTATAGTGATTGATTTTGATCTAATTCATTTATTGAGTCCAAGCTCATGCTAAATGATCATAAGCCTAAAAGGTACCAGGTTTTGTTTGGACATTTCTGTCAAACTTCAAAAAGCCTTTTCAACCACTGTGGCAGTCGTCCAAGAACTGGTGAGGCAATCATCTCTGATCGTTAGTGTTAAATTATGCACCAGAGAAACTCCATCATGTTCAGGACGTATTCACCAAAACTGGAATTGTGTGTGGAGGAGAAAAACTAGTTCCTTGAGGGTGACCAAATAATGCTGCCACAAATGGAATATAACACTTACTTTATGTGTTGGTTAGCTCCTAACCAAGAGCTGATCATCCAGGAATTCAGCTTGCCTCTCTCCTTGAACCGATATTAGGAGCTTACTGGTTTTTGGTTCTGGCTACCTCCAGGGGAGACGCAGTCAAAGTCATGAATTTAAAAAAAGTGTAAGCATCCATCTTGTCGTAAGAAATAAAATGTTCGTTTATTTCTTTGTTTTGATTCCTTTAATGGTGTTGGGCAAAAAAAAGGCGTTATAGTATGTGGTTTCAAAGGTAACAAAATTGTTGCGCTGTTTCCAGGACCCTCTTTTCGGTTAATGTCTCCCTCATTTTTCATCACCCAAAAATCATGATAGCTTTTCAGTCTATGCTTGAAATCCACTCGATGCTTTTTTTTTGGTTTGTTTCAGGCCCAAAATTTGATCTTTCCTTGGGTGGTCAAGGAATGCTCCACGACTTTACTATTAGTGGTGTTTGCTATCCAAGAATCCCGCAAGTGCTTCATACATTCATCTTCACAAGGTTCGAGCTCAGACATCTGTGGACTCAGTCCTGTTCACGATGCCGTGTACATGTTCCTGATTGTCATCAACCTCCATCTCCGAATCTTCAGCATCTTCGTCGTGCTCTCGAGGATGTGCGAATTAAAAATTTCACAAGAAAAGAAGATTTACAAGATCCAAATTAATCCAAAAAACAGTTCATCAGTCTCGATCTCTAAATATTGATTGATTCATCGATATAAAACGCACAGAATTTGTAAGAAACGTGATCTTCCCAAATAAATTGACGTAGCAAACCGCCCAAAAACTATCACCATTCAGTTCTTACGGATTTAGGTTTAACCTAAGAGCCATTTCTCTGACTCATAAAAACGATAAAGAATCATATCAATGTTCCGAAGCCAACGAGAATCCACAATGCTGGTGATCCGCCGTCTCTTTCCTTCACTTGACATCTTGCGAAGAATAGTTGTTCCTCATTTTCCACGTTTTGCTCCACCTCGTTCTTGGCGTACGTACCTACTTCGGTTCTTTCAAGAGTTGACACTTACTTGATGAATACCATTAGCGTCGATCATGACATCGACCTGAATTTCAGCCTCACATTGAGGCACGCAATGGAGGTCGGTTAATTCGCAACTGGTTATCTTCGACAAAGGGACTTTCACCTTCTTATGAATTTTACGCCGAAACAGTACGCCGAAAGTCAAAGTTAGGGGTGAAGATCTTCGACTTGGTTGTTGGCACCACCGTACCGTATATCCCGGAGTGAGTGCAGACATGTTCCCTCTCTCGGTGGCAATACCCATGGAATGGGGTTTCGCATCCAAAAGCACCATATTCTTATCATCGCAATTTCCGCCCGAGAGAATGCATGCCTTAAAAGCAGCAGATCCAAAAGGCACAGTCTCAACAGGGTTGATACCTCGGGAAGGTTCCTTGCCATTGAAGAACTCCTTGACCAGTTGCTGGATCTTGGGAATTCGAGTGGATCCACCCATGAGAATGAATTCGTCAATGTCCGACTTGACCAGCTTAAAGTCTGTCAAACCATTTTATACCAGTTTTATGATGGTTATGAAGAAGTTCCTGATTGAGCTCCTCAAACTTGCCTCGAGTCAGGTTTGTAGAGAAATCTTGAACTTCGATCTTTGTAGAACTGGAGGTGCTCAAAGCTCGCTTGGCTCTCTCGCTTTCGAATTTCTCGTCGAAGCCTGTGGACAGCTCGAGGATCGGCTCTCATGTCTTTGCGGGTCTTCTTGCGGAACACCTTCATCAGATGCTCAATGAAGCGTTGGTCAAAATCTTCATCCCCCCAAAGAAGGGTCACCATTAGCGGCTACCACCTCGATCACTCCATGATCAATGGTCAACACAGACACGCCAAAGGTTCCACTGCCCAAATTGAAGACTAGGATGCTTTTCTTTCTCTCCCTTGTAACCCAATATCCTTGGTTTTGGACTTCAAGTGTTAGGTGTATTGATTTTACCCCCACTTGCTCCGATTTGCTAAGATGACCGACCTAGATGACTGATAGATATCGATATGATAGGTAGCTCAATAAAAACAACGTACTATGTTGAGAATGTCTCTACTACTAGGTACTTGTGCGTCAGAGTGAGTTTCATATATAGACAAATCTGCATTCTTGAGTTTGTTCCGGAAAGTTGGCGTCCAAACCCCCATTGGCTAGCCAAGCTGATGAGATCAGGGCCAGCTGACTTAGTCACCGATCGATAGTCACTGCACCATATAGATCTTTGGATAGCGCCCATCATAGACATCACGATGACGACCTCCCAAGAGAACTTTATTGATGCGTTTTCTTTCACAGTAGAGTGATGTCTGGATTGGGACTCTCTGCACCTTTACCTTAAAATCATGATCCTCCTTCCATTGCCATGTTTCTGATAACCTCTGGGACAATTAAAGCCTTTGAGGATTTGGAACACTTATGCTTTGTTTCGTGCCAGCATATGATTTTCACCTTAGGAAAAAAATAAAACTTTTCCGAACCAGAGTGCACAAGATGGAGCTTCAACTTGACACTTCAGTAAAAGTTCCATCCGGGTTACCGTCATAGCGGTTTCAAGGCTCCTGGGTCGATAGAGTTGGAGGTAGTAAGGCTCTAAAACCCCCTTGCATAGTTCTATCGTAATACGTGGACTGCATATCTCTTTATTTTTGGTTGTTTGCACACGCTCGAAAAATGATGCTCTTACCGTTTCCGGTAAAGACTTTTGGCAAAGTCTTTGTAAAACCCCCTGTGTCGTTTGTCCCTCTCTCCTCATCGGTTTTCTTGACGGAGTTGCGGCATCACTGACATCTCCATTGTCATTCAAACCGTGAAAAGCCGGCTCAGCAATCACGACACTTGCTGCTCCTGGTTCCCCTTCACTTTCATCTATCACAAGTTCCTGGCCGGGCCGGCTTCGATCGGGAGATTGGAAATTCTCACCTGGTAGGCCTCCCAAGTTTGGTACCGTCTTCGTCCGCTCTAGGCTTCTCTCACCTCCAAGTAGTTATGGAGAATAAAAGGCCACCAGGCTTTCTGTTCTTACTAAAAAAAAAGATCCTTTTTTTTGAGCAGAAAAAAAGGTGCAAAAACAAATCTTAAGTCAAGTGTACAAGTCATTTTCCTACTACTTGCAAAAAGGCATTTATGTTGGAGGTTCGTGTTGGAAAAATTACCAGGGGTTATTTGGTGTCTTTTGAACACAAATACTTGCCAACACAGCTCGTACATTCATCACGCAAGATAAGATTATTCTTATCATTTGGATCATTTTGATCTTTGTGATACAGAAATTGTGAGTTAAGAAGTTGACAAGATGGCGGATAATATGTTGTCGAGCCATCTTAAGAAAGAGAATTCAAAAGCCTACCATACTTTCGTCATTGATGATTTCTTGTTTAGGGTGAAAAATGTGTTTCCCCACGGCGATAAAGATTACACTTCGCAAGAGTTTTATGCACCTGGTGCGGCCGAATTCGTAATTGTTGTTGATATTCCGCGTATGAAGCTTGTCCCGTGCAATGAGAATGCAAAGGCTAAAGTGAAATTGATCGGGTGAAAGTTACCATACTGACCGTGATACCATTTTAATATGTAAATTTTATATTCTGGGGAAAAACAACAAGCCTGTTTTGGAGAGCAAGGTTTTAAAAGATGATTTTGGGGGTTCCCGTAGACGTGAAAGATGTAGTATGCCCTTGGATTTGGAACAAATCTTGGAAGAGCCTGCCAAGCTATTACGCCCCGACCACTCTTTGGCGATTCGGTGCGTGATAGAGGTCAATCATGATGTTCTTGAATTGAAAATTCCCTGTTCTTTGGATTCGAAGTAGCGATTGAACCGATGCTTGTCTCCCAAACTTTTCCCGGATGTGCACTTGGTGAGTGAGGAAAGTCGGCTTCCCTGCCATAAGCACATGTTGGCCGCAAGCTCAGATGTCTTCATGGCCATGTTCTTGGATGGAAAACATCAGGAGAGCCAGACCAACGAAGTTCGAATTGACGATGTCGATCCCAAAACCTTGGAGAAACTCTTGGAATATTTGTATCATGATAACATTGAGGACTTGGATGGTTTGGCTTACGAGCTTATTTGTGCCGCTGACAAGTATAATATGGCTAATTTGAAAGCCTTTGCCACGAATAGTGCTCTCAAGAATCTGAGCATTGAAAATGTATTGTCCTTTCTTTGCCTTGGCGAGCTTGTCAACTCAGACTTTTTGACTCAAAGAGCAATGGAATTTGCCAGCGACCATATTGAAGAAGTGATCAGGAGTGACGAATGGCAGAGTCTCTCTCGAAATATCGTTGACCAACTTTTTGCGGAAGCCATCAAGTATGGAAGAATGTAAATTTTATCAAAATAATTTCATAGCACACGCTTGAACTACAATAAATACGTACCTATGTTGGTTAAAAACCAAACAAGTCGGTTTTTTTTCGTATGCCAAGAGGCAAGTGTAATATTTTTCTCAATAAAAATTGCATTTTCACTTTGTTGTAAGCACATGATTCAAGGGTTGGCACTACCTGGTTTGCACTTCACAAATTGGAACGTTTACTGTCCCTATTTTCGTGTACGAGTAGAAAAAGGAGGATGTGGCAACAACCACACTTATCTGAGCTACTTTTAAACATGTGTATTTCTCATAAGTTGATCCTTTTGTCGCTTTGACAAAGACCCACATATCATGATGTCTTGGCATTTGAGTAAACACTTAAGCAGAAAATAAAACCACCGTGTTAAGCAGCCACGCGATCACATACACAATACCACACAACACACTCAGACCGTCCGTTTGATCAAGATCAGAAGCAACAAAACGAGCGGCTGAACTGGGCTGAATTGAATAGGATTTTGAAAATGTTCGTTTTTATTACGTTTTTAGGCATGCAAGTTTTTCATGTAGGCTAGAATACCATAAAACAATAAAATCAAAGTTGTTCCCTATTATTTTCTAGGGCAGAAAAGTGCTTTAGGGAATTTCTTTGGAAACTTGATAAGGCTTTTTGAACATTATGGGGGATTATGTGGTCTCAAAAGTAAAGAAATTGTTGCGTTATTTAAAAGACCCTATTTTCGGTTCTCGATTTCTCGATAATCTCTCCCCATTTCTAATCAGTTAACATTTTTGATACCTTTTCCGTCCATGCTTGAAATCCACACGCCAACTTATTTGGTTTGTTTTAGGCCCAAAATTTGATCTCTCCTTGGGTGGTCAAGGAATGCTTGACGACTTTACTATGAGTGGGGTTTGCTATTCAAGCATCCAGCAAGTGCTTCATACGTTCATCTTCACAAGGTTCGAGCTCCGACATCTGTGGACTTAGTCCTGTTTACGATGCCATTTACATGTTCCGCATTGTCATCAATCTCAATCTCCGAATCTTGAGCGTCTTTGTCATGCTCTCAAGGATGTGCGAATTGAAAATTTCACAAGAAAAAATGATTTACAAGATCCACATTGAACAATGAAGATCACTTGCCGTTTATTATTTTCTATGAAGTAGCGAATTCGCCAGTCTCGAAATGCAGTTGATTTATTGATTGATTAATCGATATAGAATGAACATCATTTGTAAGAAACCGTATTTTGCAATGCATTTTAACGTAACAGACCGCGTGGGTCGTGCATTTGAGCTTGTGATTCAACATCAAAGGTCTATTTCCATAGCAGAGATGTCCAACCTAGAGTAGTTCCATCCTCGCCAATGCTTTTGGAATCAGCCAGGACACCTCAATCAGCTCATTAATTTTGAGACTGGCGAATACCGGCCCAGCACATCATCGATGGATTGGAGGAGACACTACAGTATTGACCGATTGTTGACTACTCAACAAAGCAATAAAAAGACCAATTCATCCGTTCTCGTCGGAACCAGATCAGCTGGCCTCCTCAACAAGTCAAGTGAGTCTCTGCGGAATTGACAAGGGTGAGGAACGTGTCTGAATTTTCCACATTCAACTTTGATCACATTCTTAAATGAACATTTTTCTCGCACATGACCCTATGTTCCACAACCAACGCCTTCCCAACCAATTACCGCTACCATGCGTGTTGGCATTGCTAGCCACTGATATCTGTTGCAGCTTTGGACAATGGACTGCCCACATTTTTTGGATTCTCTGTCTCGAGTAGTCTCAAAAAACAGGTTGCTCTCGTGTTGCTGGCCAGTATAATAACCTCCCAAACATATGCATATCATTCACTGAGAGCTTCTCCAACTCGGCCGGCCTCTTCTCCCAATGCCTGCAATTGAGTGTAGAAGACATACATTATAGATGTACTATATAGATATACATACATATATTAGATGTACATCAATATATTGGTTTGGTTTCTTGTTGATTAATTGGCTTGGATCTTGATTTGCTTCCAAGCCAATCTCCCTGCCAAACAAGGGATTATCTCCAAGAACCTTGTTTCGAATGGTGTGAAGCATATCTCTGAGACTTCTCGTCATTGTGGCTAACAGCTCGACAATAACTTTTCAAGGCTTATAAGAACGTATCTATTTGAAATACAAGATGTGATATCGCACCCCAAATATGATAGGTAGGAATAAGTAAAGTAAATTTCGTCGTATTATATGTAAGTACATAGTGGTCAACATAAATAGATAGAAACTAACCCCGGCAGGATTGTGTTCGATGATCTGATCCCGATGGTCGTTCTCGATCCCATGATAGCGCAATCGGGGTCTCTGTTCATTATTTTTGGTATTGAGGGTCTGCCGGGAGTTGGTATTGAGAGTAGGTTGCGTCGTTTTCCTGTTCTTGTTGCGTGGCTGGTTCCAATGTATCACGAGATGAGCACACTTTTATGTAATATAGAATATATAACAGAGAGAGTCCCGAGCATACCGCAGTAAATCGAGAATTGCCAGCACAGATATGACGGCATGAGGAGGATGCTAAAATCGATCATACCAAGCTCTCATTCAATTTGTCCCAACAGATATGACTTCTACCTACTACTAGCTTAGTCATGTCGAGTGAATCCATGTGAGATGCCCCATAGTATGACTTGAATTTATAAAATTCCCGGGCCACCGCTAAAGTTGCAGTTCGCCTCATGAACTCATCTATGGCTACATTTTGCTCCTTAGTTGCTGGGTTGTCTCCATCAGTCAGGTTGTTGTAGACCTCATCGTGTTAACCCTTGGCTGAAACATGGAGTCCGTCAGGGCTGGAGGGGAAAGCTTTTTGAAACCTCGTTAGATGACCTTCCAGAGTTGTGTTACTTCCGAATCGGGTGCTTGAAAGTGAAGATGATAGAACTAATTAAGTACTCTCTCAACGGGGATAAATCTAATTATGGGGTAACGCAATGCTCATTTTTTTTCGGCGTGGTTTTGTAGAGCTTGCCTCTCCTGGCCTGAAGGTTTCCATGGCTGAAACGACGGAATCATCTCTCGCATCATCTCTTTGTTCACGTTATGGGTTTTTGGTGCAGCCTTTGGGGTTCTCATGGCCCATGTGAAACTTCATATGAAAACCACGCGAAATGTCCACTAAATCTGTGACGCCGAGCACAACTCTGTCCACGGTTAATCAATCGTCAAGGCTCGAGGCATCTCTCATTAATGTGCGTTAACAATATTAATGATTAATAAAAAAACGTAATGAAATAACTCTTTTTATGCTAGCATTGTTTTCATCATTTGGCGTTATATCCATATCTTTTTTTATTTCTTTGGATACTCTTTTTTACGCTTTGTCTTGACTTTGTACATAGAACTTAGTACATAGAAAAGGACTTTAGTGTGGCTTAAGGAGATTGAGGGAAGATGTCCAATCATAACTCATCTTTCCACCCAAGGAACATTCCCTATCATCACAATATCCACCAGAGAGGATACAGGCCTGGATAGCGGATCCTTTAGCCATGGTCTCAACAGTGCTGATTCCTCTGGAAGGTTCCTTGACCAGTTGTTGGATCTTGGGAATGCGAGTGGATCCACCCATGAGAATGAATTCGTCAATGTCCTCTTTGGCCATACTGCTATCTTCCAACACTTATTTGACAAGCTCTTTGTTGGTGCTGAAAAGGTCCTGGTTAAGTTCTTCAAACTTGGCACGGGTTAGGCTTATGGAGAAATCTTGACCGCCAACCAAGTTATCGACGTCGATCTTGGTAAATTTTACTGATGGGATCAAAAAAATAATCATCGGAGGTTTCAACTAGGGCTACCAATTTACATTTTCCATGGCATATGGTATTACTGGGTGAATATCGGAAACCTGTTAGTTAGTCACAAAAAGTAACCCCAATTTTTCTTCTATCAAACCAGGGTTACCTTTTTGCTCAAACCTAACCTCTTAGGGTACGTTGGAGACGGCGGTGCTTTGAGTTTCCGAACTTTCTGGCGATCCTGATTTTGAAAATTTATTTGATCCCATCAATAATAAATTTCACATATATTGATTTTATGTTAACCCAAAACGTTTCGGTTTGTTGTTTCTGCCCTGTTCATTTTTCCTAGCATAAAAACTAGGGCCGGCCAAAATTTGCAGATAAATGTGGTCTTTATTGACAGCAAGTTTGAATTTGCATAAAAATCAAACAAATTTACACAAAATTTTACGAATAAACTTTCCAAAACATAGGTAACAACACGTTCGAGGGGAGGGGCTATTTTTGCCTTCCATATCAAGCAACACATAAATGAAAAGGAATATTACATTATAATATCTTCAAGCACCGGTAATTGAATCTGCCATCCCTAAGGAGCAGATTCTGGCCATGTCCATGCTGGCTCCTGATTAGTAGAGCTTGAAAAAAATCAGCTGCCATTTTGGCCAAACTATTTTGTTAGTTGGGAAAAAATGAGAAAAAGTTGCAAAATATGCGAAAAAGTTGTAAGAATACAAAAAAATAGCAAGTGTGGAAAAGTCGAGAAAAAAATAAACATTGGGAATGAACTAAAAAAGGCAATGAATTGCAAAAACGTTGCTGCCATGGTCAAAAGGTCATTGTTAGTCATGTTTATTGTCTTTTCTGTTGCCAAATTTTAGGAAAACAATTGCATATATTGGGTGATCTATTGTGCTTCTTCATCTAATTGGCAAGATATTTTTTTTGCAATGCTTGACATTAGGATACTTTTTAGGTGATTCCAATGTTATGGTACAGTATACTATTGAATCTTCTAGAGAGTCTAGTGCTATTGCTTAGGGCACTTTTGCTCATTAATCATTAGATTTTTGTCCTATTTGATCCACAACTGAATAAAGTTCTTGTTCTCATTTAACATTTTTTTGTCTTTGCTACGTATCATCACAAGAAGAAAAGAAAAAAAGGACAGAAAATTAAAAATGGACAATAAATTTTTTTTTTGTACCTCGTGAAGGAACTTTGAATGGTCAGCCAACATTTACCATGAATATCTTGTGCCCAAGTCGATTCCAATCACGGTTTCTCCTCTCTTGGCTGAAATGTCACGGGGGACAAGCCACAAAAGGGCAAGGAGATTCAAAATGCTGAAGAGATCGTTGCCCAACTGCATTACCGATGGTGAATGTAGGAAGGAGAGGGACAACCCAGGATAGCTTTAGTGATTTTTGTAATTGAATCAGGGCAGAAACGAAATGGCTGACGTAGGTAGTATATGGCCGATAGAGTCGATGTTTAGTTCCTAAAGCGATAAGCCAGATATGCGATAATAAGAGATATTAAATTCTTTTACTGCAGTTCAGAGCCATTATCTGGGATATTTCGTGCAAAATGAGCAAAGCTTTTTAAACATGGTCTCACTACATAATTATAATGAAGTAGATAGTCATGACTTGTCCAGGGCAGAATCGAATCGATAAGCAAAGTGGAAGCATACCCTTTTATGTCCCAAGGACGGTATGCGGACGGACAACCGAGATATGAATTGAAACACACATCAACCCTTTTACAGAGTTTCCACTTGTTTTAAATGGTGGCTTTATATTTCAGGAAGGCAGACATTTCCCCAAATGTCATGCAGGAAAAGAAACAATATTCACCGGTGCGATGATAGTCTAATAAATGACGCTCGGAAGGTATTTGAAAAAGTTGAACATCATAGCAAACATGATCAGCTGGAGGCTGTAGAAGCATAATTGCAGGGTCTGACAAGGTATAAATTTTGCTATAATCGCTCTTGGTATTGGGGTCGTTCTTATGGACCACGTGATGTGTACCTTATGCGTCGCTTCTCACAAAAGATTTCTAATCCAACGCGCTCACATCAAAATCGAACGGGATTCTAGTCTTGGGCTCTAGACTCTCACAAAGTTGCCTCATATTGTTTTTGTTTATTGTTCGAGACGACTCTAGCACTCCCTGGGGTGCATAAAGAGTATTGTGTATATGTTAGTGGACCAATCCAACTCCCGACTATTGAAGTACTCCAAGACAGCAATAGCTTTGACCATGGCTTTTGTCTCACAGCCATATTGTAAAGGTCGGTATGGTATGCTGATAGGTATCGGAACGCGATCTAGTATAGTATAGTATATTTGTTTTTCAGGAACCAAATTTGGTTATAAAGAAGATATTGAATTTTCTTGGCGAAATAGGTAAAACGATCATTGATTGGAAAATACGTTTTGAGTATGAAAATCATGCTTTGAAATCGATAACATTATCGCACTGTCTCATTGTCGGTGGCAGGCAGACTATTCCAGGTATGAACGGATCTCATTGTAAAATAGTTTTTTCATAGGTCAAATTTGGCTTTGGGAACAACCAGGTTTCTTGTCGTCTAGGTTTGAGTTTGTGTTGGATGATCCATGAACGTGAATAGCGGATCGGGTATGAGTTGTTCGAATCCTTTCAGGATCTTGAACACTTAGTACTTGTATGGCGTCGCCCCACTTGCGGCGTTGCTCCAGCGTGGTTAGGCCCAGCTCGTGAAGGTTTTCCTCATATGGTAGTTCAGGTGAACGGCGGTGGACTTCTGGAAGGATCCCCCCGATGCAGAAAACGATCAACATTGCGATTAAAACTGTTCAAAGGCTCAAATAAATTGTAGAATCTACGGGCAAAAAGTTAAAGAGGACAGGGCCTCTGTTCAAGACAAAAGGAGCCTTAAGGTTCGGTAGGAACTTGTATAATTTGGCTAAGTTGAAAACCTCTGCCAAATATTATATCGTTCTTATTTTGAGTATTGGAAACGTATTTTCATTTCTTCGTCTTGGAGAGGTCATCAACTCAGAATTTTTGCCCACCACCCTATTGATAGGCATATTCTTTAATATAATATAGGTATATCAAATGGAATCAGGGATGGAAGCGTCCCCATCGAAATGTCGTCGACCACCTTTTTGGGACCATCATCAAACATGAAATGTTGTCAATTTGAACCCAATTTCGTTACCTTTGAGTTGTAGATAGCTCTTTTTGATTGATTGACTTCCAAAAAGTTCATTTTTTATGCCAATAAAGGAGGGGACTATATACACGGTATTTCCTTCTCTTCCGTGCACAGATTTTAAAGGTTACCTTCTTCAATTTCCTTGATAGGAATAGAAGTATCATATAGGATATAATATTATAGGGGGATGATATTCCGTTCACGTCGTTCATCTTGATGAATTGTACGGATTGCTCAGGGCGAGAAATCCACGTTCAAAATCAACGACAAATTTTTGCCTGACCTTCCAGTCGTCGCCGGTCAATAATCCCTTTCCTACACGGGCTGGCTACATTATGGTCATATCCTACACTGTTGGTGATGGGCACGTCGACATTTGATCCGAATTGCTAAACCAGCATAAAGTTTCTCAATTCAACTCGAACTCGTACGAGTTGAGTACATGATAGTACGAATCACGTAATGTCTCCCATGTAGCTAAGCGATCTCCTCAACCAGTCGCTAATAGGTACAAAACAGGTACAAAAAAGATGAGGCCTGAGGCCTTCATCGAATTCAATCGCACTTGAATTCCCCTTAGTCATCATCATCATCATCATCCCGCGAAACTCATAATTCAAAAGCGATGGTGGGTTCATCCTGGATGATAATAATTGTATGCCACTTGTCAGCGCGTCATGTTGCTTCATTTGCTATTTGCAAGTACATTTCTGTTGCTCCCTCCACCCTCCCATCTTTTGATATGCATTATGTAACATCCCCGTCAAGCAACCCACCCCTGAGGTTTGTGTTCAAGAACCATCAGGTTTTCACTCAGCTTAATCGTCGGTTACTTCGACACTCTCAGACGATTGCTTCACATTAGATCAATAGCTTCGACTTGACGAGATTTGCTCGGGACTGACTGAGTGTCCCTCCAAACAATTTTGGGGGTAAGTTGAACCACATTTTGGCGGATGTGAGCCAATGGAAACTTCCAGAACAGGTTGTGATTGGCCAGGCAAAGAAACTGCGCAACTCAAAAAACCCCTCCGACACAGAAATAATCATTTGCGTTTTCAGTTGCGAGCAAGATGAACGAAGTTGAAGACGGACCAAGAGGAATCCGGAGGTTTTCCAGATCGATATCGAAACGGGTGGATCAGCAATGTGGATGTTGTTCGTTTCAGTGCCTGACATTGGCGATCATGGTGGTGGAGCTCTTGGCTTTGAGTGGGTTCATCGGCTTCAATATCTTTAGTTTGAGTGTGACTGTGAAGACCAGGTCTCACATGGACTTTTGCATCATACAAATTGTGTTATCAGCCATTTTCTTCCTCACGTGTCTCCTTGTCATTGGCGGAATTCAGGCCTTCAACGAGTACCTGTTTCTACCGTATATTTCCATCTCGATCCTTGGATTGTTGGCGTTCTTCATTTTGGCCCCGATTCATGGCTTTGGATCGCCAAACAAGATATCCCAATGGGATCTTGGTGTTCAATATTCTGCCTTTGCTTTGGTATCAGCCGCGCAGATATTCAATTTGTGGATTGTGTGCAGTCTCTATGCCAAATACAAAAAAGCCCTTCGTCCTCAGCAAAATCTCGTGGACGAGTTTGGAAGCTATTGAAGGTATCATTCATCGTTGTGAATTTATGAAGTTAAAATTTGTGTCTCCTATCAACTGGTTTTCTCAATGCAATCCACTGAGCGATTACCAATCCAAGACTGTTCGCAGTTTCCCACATGGTGATCTTGACGACTAGAAGCAGCTTTTTCACCAGTGTTTCAATGGCCACCACAATATTTTAATAAATAGCCGAAACGCATAATGACCGAATCACAAACACCATCACCATGGTCCAAGCCCTTGCATTCCTCGTCGTCCTCACCTTGGCCTTGGTCAATGGTGAGGCCGTGCTCAAACTTGGAGAGTTCCAACCCTTATCCAATGGAGTGGCTGGTGAAATCCACGCTGAAACTGACAAGATCTTGGTGATCAAAAACTTCATGTACGATGGGAAGGCTCCAGATGCCTACTTCTACGCCGGAACCTCGGGCAACCCAAGCTCCAATGGTTTCTTGCTGGAATACCCACCTGGATCCACTGCTCCCTTGGGTGCATTCGATGGAAGCCAAGGCGACATCACTTTTGAGCTGCCAGGCAATATCAAGGTCACGGATCTGGCCTGGATTTCGGTTTGGTGCGAGGACCTGGCCATTGACTTTGGCAACATGTATTTCGATCAAGAAGCCATCGGCGAGGCTGAACCAAACGCTGAAGGTGGAGGAGAACCCGAGGGTGAAGCTGAAGTCGAGGGAGGTCTCGACTGATTTGACCTTGTAGGTGGCCCTGGGAAAAACGTTTGATTATTTCGCAGAGTATCTAGTGACCTGACCCAAACCTCGCCCGATTGATGTGTATTCGAATTCTAAGCTGTTTTAAAACGTTCGTTTTCACCAAACCATTGGTCCTATCCGTTCCACAAATCCTCTGAGGAATCATATTTTTTGATGTAACGAAGTTTCTGTGCTTGAACCAACACGAGGATAAATCTTCAATCCCTCCCATGTGATTTCCATTATTTTAGAATAAACCTGAGTCTCTTTGTCAAACATGGACGAAAAAGGGACACGCTTACTCATTCTGCACACGCAATTATACTCCACACCCACAAAAAGTGCCAAAGAGCGGTTGCATGGAGGCCAGACAAAAACACATGGATCAATAACACAGTTCTTACTAGCTGCGACTATTCTCGTTTCCCCCTTGAATTTGTGATTAAATCAAAGAGGAAGCTGAGAAAGGCGATCCTGGTTTCCCGCCCCTTTTCCTTGTTCACCGCCCCGCCACAAACTTCCCTCCCAAAATCAGCTGGGGTTTTCTTCAGATGACATGCAAGCCAAGTAGAAACATACGTAGGTCTGCAGTCACTCCCGCCATTGGGGAACCAAGAGGGTGGCTTTTGAAATCCCGAAATCTCGGAATTGAGAGTCACAATGTATTAGTGGAGAAGAAATGAGGAATGCATTTGATGGCTCGACGATTAAGGGTCCAGATTGTGAATACAAGAGTTTGAAAACTTTGGATCAGGGCTGCTGTTTAAAGTCCATGGCACATTTGGTGTATGGAACGTGGAACACTTGTTTTGGGGTTTATTGTTGGCCCTTTTTTCGCCCTGGAGTATATTCTTTGGAAAAGACTTCAGCTAGGGAACCCTGAATAGTTTGTGAGTAACAAAGAGCCCGTGGCAAAACAACTCGAAAAGGAGCTTTCTCCGACCGGCTTTTGCAGATACAGCAATGTTTGATGTTTGGAAACGAAAAAGGTTCATATCAATAAGTGGGACAGACGGTGTCATACCTCTGGAATTCAACAGGCTAAACAGCTAAATTTATTGTAGCGGTAAGCAATTGATTTCGTTCATTTTCTTGTCAATGTAGCAAGTTGGAGGCAATCCTGTAGAATATTGAGCTCATAGTCGTCATAATTGATGGTCCGAAGCCTGATTTCTGGCCAAAAGCCCAAATGAAAAATGGGTGCTATCATCTGTGTGTTTGATTTTGAAGCACGCATTTGGCAAGCGGATTTTCCTGTTGTCGACCGCCTACTCAAATTATTATGCCTATGAGGAATAAAAGAACACTTGACCAAGAGAAGCTGTGTTTTTGTGCAATTTAATCGTCTGATTCCAAAGTGAAATCGAATTGAAGCCTTTTGCATGCAGGTTAGCGAGACTTTCTTCTGATCGTAAATCATATGAGCTATCGTTGAAGTATTTCTGTGGAATCAGAATCTCAGTGCTCTCCAACTTGTTTCCTCTCTGCTGTCAACGTTGATTGTCTCTAATTTGAGGATGGCCAATGGTTATGGCTAAATAAAGATATTTTTCTTTGTCTTATAATGATTGGTCCTAAATCTCTTATTTTCATTTTGTTTAACTTTGCTTTATGTACAAAGTCTAAGCATGATTTGGTCCCGAGAATTGTCACGTTTTGTCCAAGTCTTGGTATAGGTCGCAAAGTTACATATTGATTATCACGAAACCTAGATTGGAATTGGCCTCTCCAAAACTTGTCGGTAAAATGGGGCTTCATAGAATTCAAGATGAACTTTCTGGAGAAGATCAATAGCTATTAGGTTAAGAGTTGCATTTTTCCATTCCACAAGGGGTAAGTGAGCCACCATAAAAATATTTCTCCTAATTTCGCTTCATTAAGTCTGTATTTGAAGCTACAAGTGGGTGGGAGTATCTGTCTTTCTTTCTCATTAAAAGTTTTTGCTTCGCGTACTCAGACAAGCGAGAGCTCACTTTTCGTTATTTAATGGAGTTTCTCTCAATGGAATCAGGTCAGTGTTTTTCTAACCCGCACCTCATCCCTCATTCTCATTGTCTGGGATTCAGTCCCAAATGAAGAATCTGGATCACGTAGCCTACGTAAAGCACAAGAGCCTTGCCCAAATCTACGAAGAGGCGCGCCCACTTTTTTGCCAATCCTTCATCTTGTTCCAAGTTGATCCACGATGCCAAGGAACAGGTCACGTTCCATTAACGGCTCGCCTTTATAAAAAGACAACAATACCTAGCGTAACCCAACACTATACCAGTATAGCCACAAAAAAATGTTCAGACGATGAATTCAGGTGGTTACATAAATAGGTTTTTTCCCCTATGTAGCTTCAGTAGCCTTTCCGAAATCGGATACATTTTTTTGCAAAGACTATAAAGCTGAGAGTAGGAGCATGTATTTCGGGGGATCAGATTTTAGTAAGTGGGAAACCGTGTTATCAAATACTTCCCTCTTACTATTCCTGGTCCCAACAAGTCCTTGGGGCTTTTATTATCTAGCAACGTTGTCCTGAGTGGTTATCAGTCCGTTTTCCCGAAAAATGTTGTTAAAAAAACTAGTCATTGAGTTTTTTTCTACTCAAAGAAAGTATAAGTAAATAATGTTTGCGTTATGCACTTTCATTTCTCACAGGGGTCCAAAAAAGAATGAACTTGTATGAGTTTAAGTTTGAACCTCTGTCGAACATTTTTGGCCCTAACAACCAGCCATTTGTGTTTGCTGATATCAAGTGTCACTCCAAATGGTAATATTTGTTTTCAAAATCATATGCATGCATTGATGAGGTTTTCACCTTTGATGCAAAGGTGTTGAAAAAAAATCCTTAGCTAAGTTAAATGAGCAAAGAGTCTTCGAAATATGCGTCAAATTAAAACCAGCAGAAAAAACTCTTCCATGAAGGAAATCACAACTTTTTAAAAGGCCCTCCGTTTTAGTAACGTGGAATCAAAACTTGAGTCCGCCCTACTGGATGGGCATTCAAGGATTTCTTATATAAATTCTATCCACCACATTTGAGCCTTTTTGAAAGCCACTCATGATTTCGCTTCGTGACTTTAAGTCCAATTGAGGAAAAAAACCTGAATATCTCATGCACGTTTCGTGGGCTGGAATGATCAGATAATTAAGTCTAGTCAGGCTTCCGAAACGTTCTCAAATCCCTTACCTACCTACCTGGAGTCTTTCAAAGCCAACGAAGCGATGATTGAAAGCAAAAGACTTGTCTGACTTGGAACGAAACGAAAGCATCGATATTTTGTTGGGGTGTAATCCTGAAGATGGAACACGGTTCAAGTCAACCAAGTCTATGGACTGTGAAGCAACCAGAGTTGGTTGCCAGCAGACCTCCAAAGGATGAGTCATCATCCTCTTCCTTCCTGGTTTCCCAATTCAGACGAGGGGAGGCAAGAATTGGAAGAGAAAGACTTGGGAGAGGGACAGAGAGAGAGAGAGAGGAAGGAAGAGAGAAGAGGGGGAAGAAGAAGAAGAAGAGCCAAAGAAGATTCCCGGTTCCATGATGTTCCATAGTCCATGAGGTGTCGTTCCAAGAAAAGACGAAGAAGACGACGACGACGACTATAAGAACAACAACAACAATGATCATGACGACGACGATGATGATGATAGCAATGGGGAGATGGGGATATGCTTCTTGGAAATATTTGCTTTTGGCCAGATTTATGTGGCTTCAACTGAAGACCTTGCCATT
>NC_081441.1:1288691-1301984 GCF_007210705.1 Tigriopus californicus | reverse complement strand
TGGAAATATTTGCTTTTGGCCAGATTTATGTGGCTTCAACTGAAGACCTTGCCATTTTAAAAGCTCTCCCTGGGAAAAAATTGGGATGAATGGTTCCACAGAGAATTGAAGAGCAGCGGAAGTATATCCAACTGCCAACACTGTGAATTCGCCCATTCATCTTCATTTTCACATCACATCATGAACAACTAAACATCCGAGGAGACATTTCCATTTGCCCATCATCTAGGACACCGTCTCCTTGACCTTTTCAAACGGGGCATTTGGACTATTTTCCCCCGTGTTTTGAACAGTGTCCATCCAGTCATCAGTTTTCACCACCCCTCAGTGGGTAATTTCGCCAGGAGGAGCTTAGACACTCACTTCCACCATCAATGGAGGAGGGTGAAACGTACAGGTGCAACCCACATACGCAAGTACGTACGTACGTACGTACGAACTTACTTTTGTACATGTGTACGAAGATCGATCGACAGAACGAAGCGAGCGAGTGAGGGTGGAATCATGGAAAAGCAGCTTTCTTCCTGGAATCCCCATCCAATAACTTGTATTTTAACGGGGAGTTCATGATCGATCTCTCAGTTGGTACTTAATGCTCTCATGACACTTGCTTCTCCGAAAGGAAGTCAAACACTGATATTAGTGTTAATGTAACTTCATGTGAGTCAATATGTGAAACACATGTTTATCATGGGTTTTGGCAAACTTGATAGACTGATCAATTGGGAAGTGAAGGTAGGGGGAGGGATGAGCCTGTGAGCAATTTGCCCTGGTCTCGAGCTTAAGTGTATTGAAGAGCTTGAGTATCACAAAGAGGTTGCTAAAATATGGATGAGCCCTTTGGAAATTGAGACGCCCTATTGTTGGGACTACTCTCTGTTCTAAAAGGGCGGCTATTTTTGGGCAATGCAATTACAAAACAATTATTATCTTTGCTACCCGTCAGTCTGGTAGGGAAGAATAGTGACGATGGCGTTTTGGATAACTCCTGTTTGCCTTTATTTCATAGTTCATGTGGTACTAGGTACTCACTCTTACTTCAAAGAAAAAGTGCAATTCAGTGCATAAATGTCCGGATTTTGCTCTGACTTGGTGGAGTTGAGGTTGAAGTGGGCAACTAGTCCAATGAAAGCGAAGTCCCCGTCAGTTATCTGTCCATTGGGAAAGAAGGGGAGGGAGAAGGTATTGGTCTGCAATTATTCTCTGGAGAGTACTTTGACACAACTTTATCTTCGCTTTCTGCAATACCAACATTGGCTTTAGACTTTGCCTTTCTTATCATAGTCCCTTCTATGCGTAAATATTGGGACCCGAGGGCACAAAAGGCGTGTTAAAAAGAATGGCTGAGCTTGCTCGTCAAGTCTGAAACATGAAAGTCAGTCAAAGAGTGTCGTCACCCAAGCAATAACACCCCTCAATCTATTGGCATCCAATTCCAAAACATACTTACTTAACAAGTGGTGAGTATCATCATTGGCACATATTAGAATTACGGTTCAAGTTGATGATCGAGATGGCAAAGCTGGATGCTCGCTTCAGCAGTCCCGAGCGAGATCATTGCTTTTTCTGGGGACATTTTTATACTTTTGAATGTAGCGTCTTTGAGGTTAGTTTTTGCCCTCTCTCATCCCTCCCCCATCAGCCTCCCCCCTCCTTCCCTCCCTCCCTCCTCAACTCATACATTCGAAATGAACCCTGGAAGAATATCGCCTTCATTTCTTTCTCTCTGGCTCGGCCGCTGAAATGAAGGGAAAAGAGAGCCTGGAAATAAATGGGGGAGGAAAAAAAGGGAGTAGAAAGAAGAAGAAAAAGGGGAGACAGAGAGAGAGAGACAGAGAGAGAGAAACAAGAGCTGTGGAGAGTGCCATTGAACTTTTGTAGTTCTATCTATCCATGGCTTCTCATATTCATTTGCGGAAAGTACTAACATTCCTCGATCGTCTCTCTGGACTTGTTTTGGCATCAGATCGCTCTCGGCGTCACGACGATCGTCGATTTATTTATACGTCATGCAGACCACCACCAATCCAATGATATGATGATGATGATGATGATAGGTCGATGGATGGACGGATCGACGAAGGAAGAGAGCAAAACGAGCCTGTGAGAGCTAATTGTGGGCAGAAAACTTGATGATTGTGCTCGGGAATGTTATCAATTCTTGGACAATGCCGAGGTATTTCCTAATGAGATCGTCCTCGTCGTCTGTACTACGAGTAGTTCCAAGCACCTGCCCCGAGTTCTATCGGGCAGACTGTCAACGGACTGATTCCTCGGTCCCCAATCCCCCAATGACATATTCAGCATAGTTTTCAACAAACTCGTTTGGCATCATCGCTGCTTGATCTCAAATGCCAAGCAGGCAGACAGGCAGGCACACTCGACTTTTTCTTGGCCTTTGAGCAGAGTGCAAAGAAAGGACAAGAACTCCGAGATTCGGGCAGGCTTTCACTTTTCTTTAGAGACAATTTTGTCAGTTCTGGTCAATTGAACGAAGCATTCATTATCCCTAGGGCCTTTGCATGCACCAAGATTTGGACATTTTTTTGCCGCCAGAGGGCGCCTTATTCCCACATATTCATATTTCATATGCAAGGATGGGCGGATATGTGATAATCCATTGCTTGCTAGTTTGGATTTGGCTGGTCATTAGTTTAATGATTGCAAACATGTTTGTTTGTTCAGGCTCTCTCTCTCTCTTCTAAAGACATTGTTCATCTATCTGCTTTTGGTTTGAGCCACCTTTTAGGCCTGATGTACGTATGAAGTCAATTCGGTGATCGTTCTTAGAATTGCCCTAGATATCTTCTGGTTAAGAGCATTGAAACAAAACTTCGACATCTTGTCACACAGTGCTTCGCATGTACGTGGATGGAACAGGAGGAGGCCGAAAAAAATGCGGTTTGTACTTGACATGCCATAGTCGGGAGGAGAACTAGCAGCAACAACAACAGCAACAACAACTGATCAGATTTCGTAATCCTTGGCTTGTTTTCCATCCCAAGAACAGTCCTGCACAAGTAGGTACGTCAATCAGCAATTTTCAAAGTGCGCCCAGATTTATTACTTCCGTCGATGGAGAGAGCAAGAAATTGGCACAAAGGCGTCGCTCTCGATGAGTCAGCCAGGAGTGACTCTTCTTACGAATCACTTCAACATGTGCTTGCCTACCAGAGGGTGCATACTAGAGGAGCAGTAGCAGTACAGTACCTACAGTGCAGTCAGAGCACACACTAAAGCGAGCTCGAGATGCTATCAATCATCACAAAAGAGCGACAAGATCACTCGCTCTTTGTCGTAAACATTGACAACTTGTGAACGGAACAACAGACATCTTTACGACCTTTCTCCAAGAACAATCAGCAATGCAATACCTTCCTTCCACTTACGCCTGCCGAAGGAGGGAGGGGGGAGGGAGGGGGCGGTAACCACTTTTCAGTGGTACGAGCGTAAATGTCATCCAGATGGGGTCAAATCCTGGCTTCTCAACGATAACATGAGAGATATCACACATCCACATCGTACGTCAAAAAGACGCCCAATTCCCATGGGTTCACATCAATTGTCGCTGCCGGTCAGATTTCACCCTCAATCGATCCCCAATGTTTAGGGATTATCAAATGTTGGCGACATGTTTAGGGGTCTATCTAAGACAATCATCCTCCATACCAATAATCTATTTTGGCGGGTTAGATCGTTCTTTCTTAGACTCATTTATCAATGGCGGTCTATCAAATGAAAAAGTGACGTACTCGTTCGTACTTTGCAATGCATATTATTCTTTCCCGTATCGCATGGCTCGGACAACCCTAGTTGGCACTAATTCTATCCATGGTCCCAAGTGGGTAAACAATTGCAAATGTCGTTCTCGTTGTGGTTTTGATGGACGGTCGATCCGTCACGTGTTCAACCCGTGAAAAGCGTTCCCCGCCCCCCATCCCAAACCCGGTTGTTGGATTATTTGACATTTTCGCCGAGGACTTTGTAGAGTGAATATGCACAGATCTGCTCTTCGCAAGTTGTTGTTGTTGTTGTTGTTGTCGAGGCTGGATTTGCATTCCCGGGGTGATTTTACCTCTGTCAGAGCTTTCTCTTTAGAGCCGTCGTAAAAGGTCAAAGGGGGTTGGAAAGTGAAAGCTCGCTCTCCTTCTTTCTGTTATCCTTCTTTCCTTCAGTTTTGTTGCGCCAACAGTCCGAGTGTTCGGCGCAAACGATCGTTATCGGGCTCCCGAGCTATTCAAGCATGTTCCAAGCTCATTATCTTGATTACTCAAGAAATTTGCACCCACCAAACAACCAACCAACTAGCATTGGCAACCTCATTGGACATCCGATAACCAACTCTTTGGTTGTTGTCGTGGTCTCTTTCAATTTGGTCATGTAATTTTTGCATGACTAATACTACAACATGCTTCATCCAGGAAGACGTCTCGACGTGTCTTTCCGCGGAAAAAGCTCCTCTTGCTCACGATTCCAGTCCGTCCGCGGAAAGCCCAGACAGCAGTTTTTCCTCGGGATCTCCTCCATTCTGTAGAGGTTTGGACGTTATCTCTAGCTAGCTCTCTGGATGTGCACTATGTAGCATGTGCATGTGTGCCTGCGTGCGTGTATGTGTAAGTGTAAGTAGGCACATGCGTGTGTGTGTGTGTGTCGTCTGGCTTTGCGCACCGATCTGCAGACTGCTGAGCCGGAGAAGTGGTCCAGGATCAATTCCCAGCAAGGGAGTGAGTGCTCTATCCGCCCTGTGCGCACTGCGCACACGCCCTTATTTACGTACGTTCCAGAGGGCTTTGCTGGTAGGCATGAGCAGAGAAGCGCTGCGCTGTTCGTCCATAAGACTTCTTTCCTTTCCGCACATGAACATCAAGCAGGGTGATCGAATTGGGCGAGAACACACTGAGTTGCACTTTTTTTATGATGTGAATCGATGAGATAGCAAATAGTGCGGATTTGAGTTTTAGTAGTTTTTTTAGGATTGAAATGTGGTTCTTCAGATTCGTGTTTAAGAGTAGAAGGCAAAATTTACGGATTCAGCAGATATTGGACGAATAGTTTGAGGATGAGTTAGTGAAGCCGAATGGTCCAATAGGCAGGGCGACTAAAACAAGAATCTTCTCCCCAAGTCTTATGGGCTCAAAGCTCGGTGCCGGAATTTAACCTTTATCATTTGTGGGGAATACTTTTCCGTTGACTCTCCTAAGAAGCCTTATCTAAGACACCGACAAATTTTCGTCTAGAGTTCCAGATCAACCTTTTATACAGAATCCGTCAATTTTAATTCATCGTTGATGTTGTGATGATTGTAAGTGTTCCATTTTGAGGTGCCGGGGACTGTATTTGCAGATGGTGGTTGATCGTAAATTTCCTTGTCACATTTGGAAAATGGCACTTTTAGACGCAATCACCAATCTGATATGTTATGCATAATAAGAACAGGTATTTTTCCCGATGGCACGTTTTACCTTTCCATGAGGCTTAGTATGTAAATACAGTTTTAGATGATTGAACGAAAATCCGGCGTGCCTTTGAACGGCACCATGAAGAAGAAAAAAAGCTCAAATCAAAGCTTTTTCCAGATTATATTAGGCCACTCTGTTCGTCGGCAGAATTTGCGCTCGAGGGATGAAAGTCACCCTGAAAATAAAGCACGAACAGCCGGGACTTCTCGGCGATCGCATTGGGATTTGGGAGGATCGGAACCGAAACAGTAGTTGTGAAAGTAATGCCGAGAAGTGAAGAAGGGCGACAAGAGTGGAGGATATCTTTTTTTTAATAGTATAATTACTCGTCCAAGTGAACCTACCAGTGAAACGGAGCCAGCCCATCATCCCACGAGAGAGTATGGAAAGAAACGTCCATCGCCTTATTTGATCAATTTTGCATTTTCACCGGTGTTGAGCAATAATAGCGTTGCCTGATAAACAAAAGGCAATATTTGCGAAAAAAAGGTCGTAAAAGTGTTGTGTGCATTTCCTTCCTGTGATCCAGAGGAAGTAGTGAAGGTTTTTTTCCCCATTCATATCCATACAGGAAAAGTGTGCTTCAAGTGCGACAATCTCCATCAAAGAGAGAAAGAGAGAGAAAATTCATCATCATCATCATGATCATCATCATGATCACAGGCATTTAACACTTCCTTCCGATTTTAGACGCCATATTAGTCAGTGCAAATCTGAAGTGCAGTCAGCCATTGGCGAACAAGTGTTCTTCGACAAGCATGTGTTGACGTCAGTAATCCACCATCCACCATCTCACACACTTGGAAACGAGTGACAAGAACTCATGCTTCTGCTTCTTCTTGCACTTGAATGGGAAAATTGAAAGCATTGGGATCCGTAAGAGCCTTCGGGTCTAGGTCCGAGACAGTCCGCGTGAAAATCAACTTCTCAATTCCACAAAGAGCTTGAACTTGAGCCATGAGACCTTTTAGTAGTACCGCGCGAGTACTCATGTACGTGTGTTATGTATGACTGAACTCAGCTTGATATGACACCTGAGCTAGTATGCATTCGTTCTTGAAGAGTGACATGAGCCGGGTGAATCATGAAGACACGTTTCACTTTGCGGTCCAGGAGTCTCTTTTGGTTCCATTTCAAATCTAGCCTATGATTGAAGAAGGAGAGGAGGGACAGACAGAGGGGGGGCGGCTGACGGGGGAAACAGAGACAGAACAATAGATTGATAGATAGAAGCAGGCCAGGTTCATTACAAGATTATCATGAGTAACAAAACCAGTGGATTCAATCACCCTGGAGTCAAATTTGAAATCATGTCATGCTTTGGCAGGCAAATTTGTTCAAAATTGGAACCTCAGAGGTCTCTCGTCCGTTTCTCGGCGTCATTGTGAGTCAATCTTATCCTGAAGCCCTCTTCTGAGTTTAATTGATTGCTGCGTGCGTGCCTTACAGCCTTACGAGAGACCTAGTACCCTAGGACTAGACAGTAGGGATGGCTGCTGATCCCAAAAAGATAATTATTATGTTTCACGAGATCACCATTATCATCATCATCATCATGTGGATGTGCATGAGTTCGGATTGTTAGTTAGGGAAGTTGTGGCAGGAAAATGCCATTTTGGGTCAATGCACGGGAAATTTATGAGTGGTCAAAACGTTTCTGAGCACATCGAATTGATTCATGTGTTTCTATGTTTTGAGAGACATTTTTTTTGCCGTCAAAAGAGCAACAACTATTAAAAGTCAACCGCCGTCCACTGCATTCTTTACGGATGTACGGTACAGCAGGTCAACCGCCGTCCACTGCATTCTTTAGATGGCTTATTGCTTCGGGTGTTTTTTTCTTCTTTTCAAGTAAGATCAACCCGGACTTTGTTCGATCGATGAATTTCCGAGCTCTAATCTTGAGCTTGCTGGAGGGCTTTTATAATCTAGAGATACGTAGATAAATAGAGAGAGAGAGAGAGAGCTCTAATTTGCGGGCTTGGCGTGACAGCGAGACAGACGATACTAATCCAAACTTCCAAGTAAAGACGATAGACGCGTTGATAACGATAGCTCATATCTTTCATGTAACATTTTTGATCAGGTCTTTATTGAAGCCATGACCACACCCGCTCTCTTTTAGAATAACAAGAGAAAAAAGAGAAATCAACGCCATTACCTGAAATCAGGTTCGTGTCAATGAAGTTATGAATGATCCGAAAATCGATAATGCAAATGAAATTGAAAACGAAACCATTCGAAAGACTAACCTTTGATGAGAAATAGTAACAAAAAAAAAGAATATCGCATACCTTTTTGAAGCCCTCCCATGAAGAAGTAACGATAGCTTATCTGACGCACGCTGACGTCCAAACGGCTTAATAAAAGGCCTCGATTACCATTAGAAACCATCAAAAATGATAGCTGATGCCTTCTGTCCGGGGCCTATTACGACATGAGATTTAAATAGTCCTCGTTCATGTACATGGAGTGTCGACCCATCAGCCGATCTTTGGCTCTCTTGGAACGGTTTCTTTTGTCTTGACGGCCTGAATAGCAATGAAAACATGGCTCTTTTCTTTGGTCAGCTTTGCTTTGGCTGCTTTGAGCCTCGGGTTACAATCAGATCCGCTACCAAATGGTTGATATGCATATTAAAACTCAAGTCCACCGAGATAGCCCAGCTACGAAATGCTGCTAGTACCACAGAGTGGCCTCGTTTCAGTCTCCAAAAGCCAAATCATACTAGACAAGGCCTGGCGTTGATGGTGCTGTTTTCGGACGGAATTCGGCTTGGAAATTTGAAAACACCATCATCTTCGTGAAGCCCAAATGATATGATTTTTCGTCGTAGCTCTCGGCTAAACCGAATCGTTCCAAACTGGGATTGGACAACAAATTGGCGGGTTGCTTGTGGACTACACACTCACTCACTCACACACTCACTCACATAAAAAAAGGCAACCGAATAAAATGGCTTTGTTCCCAAGGAGAACCAATCGAACATGACATGATCAGAGCGGAGGGAGACAATGATAAATAAGAATACAACAAAAAACTTTGAACTTCCTGTCCAAAAAACAGAGCGCCCAGCCATCATCACTATTTTCTGATGAGTCTTTCTCACTTCTCTGGGTGTCGATCGTGTGAGTCGGACTCCCGATTCATGAGAGTTTTCAACCGACAACTCTGGTGGCTCACTAAAATGAGGCATGTTTCCGGATGTTGTTCGTTGCTCCTCTCTCCTCATATTCGAGAATCGTCATCGCCATGACAAGGCCAAAAAAGACGTGACCAACAGCTCTGCTGTACGGCCAAGGCGGGCTCCTCTCTCCTCATATTCGAGAATCGTCATCGCCATGACAAGGCCAAAAAAGACGTGACCAACAGCTCATTTTCAAATCGACAATCGTGATTCATTTTACCCCCTTGGACCTGGAACGGGTCAATCCTTCTTCTTGGGAGGCTAATGGTTTTGGAGCCAACCTTCCAGATCAAACCTACTTAAGTTTTAACGGGTCGTGATATTAGATCTACAGTATTATTAATGTGCTTGAGATCGGGTTCACTCTTTGGGGAGTGATATCGACTGACGGCTTGGTTGTCGGTGTTTGCCACATCGGAATTAAACTTGACAGCTGGGGCGCTTTGGGCGCGGGAAAAATCGGTAGAAACCCGTTTTCTCGACATTTACAACAGCCCAGGGAAACAAATTGGGCTCTCAATTTTAGGAATGTCACGACGATAACGTAACAAGGACTGCGCACAACAGCAACGCCATCAAAGAACCGGAATTTGATATTCTCAGTGTTGGAGTTTTCCACATGCTTCCAATTGCAAACCAGGCCAAGGGAGGCCTGCCTACTCAAGAGCTTCCCATTTCCCATTCTTGCTCAGAGGCCAAGCTCATAATGAGTGAATGCCTTCCTCGTCTCAAATGACGGTTCTGGAGCACCAAAAAGCACTTGTGACAGAATTGAAGACATTTTTGATGAACTTTTTCCGGCCAGGAAAAGTACGCCAACGTCGTCCGCCATTTCCCTGCTGCCCGAATGAACAAAGGACTCAGGTGCTGCTGGCGTTGTGAGCGCTATGGACTATGCAAATCAATAACAGAGGGTCTGCCATCTACATCTGTAGAGAGCCCTTAATGGCGTCCATTAGGGGAGAGAAGGTAGTTTCAAATTGGACTCCCCGCCCCGCTATGGGGTTGTGGTTACACCGTGTGGACTATTTACCCACGCATTATAGTATGTGCTACCTGACGCCATCGATCGATCCATCACATAAAAAAAAACCCCTACCAAAGACAAGAGTTGCCCCGCTCCGTTGTTCCCGCTAGAGGGCGTACGGTGGAAAAGATACGTGTATTTCATGGATGAACTCTCTTTTTTTGGGAGTCCAACATTTGTTCAAGATTACTTCATGATGTCTTGAAGACTTCAATAGAGGAGCGAGGGAATATTTTCTTTTCGTGCGTGAACAAACTGTCGTTTTGTTTGCTTGCTCCTCGAGGTTGGGTTGATTTTGGTTCTCAGCCTTGGCAGACTTGAGACATTTCTTTTCCTATCGGAGCGGGAGAAGTGTAAAGATTATTTAGAAGCGGTTCAACGGGTTCAACCGCGCCACGGACTCCCATCAGTCATTCAGGCCATGGAGACGCTATGAGGATTTAATTGCCCTAAAATGAAGCCTCAATCTCTCGCCCAGCAACGCGTCAAGTCCTCCTTGGATTGAATTCATGAGCAATGTTCATTATGAACTGCTGTCATTGCTGCTGCTGCTGCTGCTGCTGCTGGGGTAGATGATGTCGATCCTTATGAAAGAACGAGGGATCTGCCACGAAAATTGCATGCATATAACTCGCTTGATGGATGATAATTATTCTGGCCTCTCCATCCATCCATGTGGTCGGACTCAAGAATGGCCAAGGCTCAACCCGGGATCGGTGGGCTCTACATTCAAAGCCAAAACATGTAACCTCAGTGAGGATCCTGACAGCCAAAGTGGCCCTTGTCAGCGAACTAAAAAGCAAAACTCTGGCAGTTACTTGCTCCCGAAGCCGCCGAAATAGAATACCACAGCTAGCTGGAATCATTCATAAGAGGTCTCGTCTGCGTTAGCTCCTAACGTAAGATAATTTGAGGATCGTTGAACCAAAAAAAGGTATCATCACATGTAATATTTCAACCAAGAAACCTTGGAATCACAACACATTTTTGAAAATTGGGAATCTGCATGCATTTTTCTAAATGTAATATTCCCTTTTTTGGCAGTAGAAAAAAAATAGCATTTTTCCCCCTGGTATTCTAAGACATTAACAATGGACACGAAGCCCATCTATGCCATGGAAGTGATGTTGCCAGACCTACCATCCGTCAGCTTGGCAATATGGCTTATTATGAGAACGAACGAACGAACGAACACGTCGTACGTACTCACTTGGTTGGTTTCATTTCTGTTCACTTTGATAATGGGGTAGCCGCAATGGAGGGTAATTAGTCTTACCGGTGGAGAATGCCGACTAAAATAGGAGAAAAATATGACATATCGCTCGAGATTCATTTTCCCCGCCGCGAGGCCCAAAACCTAATTCTCCTTTTTCCCGGTAAGAGGGGACCAAAAAATACCCCGCACATTTCAAAGACACTTTGCCTGTACAACGTAAAATTGAGAATAGAGAGCTTTGTGGCGAGCTTCTTAAGAGGTAGGTGTGGGGGATGTTCTGCAGTAATCCCTCGCTAAAACACCGCATGCACACCCACCCACGCACACACCCTTGGGGTTTAGTAGCTACGTGCGATTGGAATGCTTTCCTTGAAGGGTCCATTGAAGCAGAATTGAGCCCGGATACTTCATTGTTGCCAGCTCTCTCCAACTTTTCCTCCTGAACTTCTGGAGTGAGGAGAAAGAAAGTGAACTCGCTGGAAGGAGTTTGTTCTGTAGCAGTCTGTGAAAAGGCCTCCCCTGCTCCTGCATGGGAGCTATTGACCAAGACGTATCAAAGCGTATTATGAAAGATTCAATCACCACTATCCACACAAAATCCGGCCAGAGCAGCCAAATTTTGGAGGACAATACCACCTTTGGACAGACTTGAATGAGCACGAATTAGTCGCACTTGTTTCAAAGCAACAAAGACCTTTGCCAAACCCTCAAATCGCAATTTGGCTTCATCCATTGAAAACAACGAATCTTCATAGGTATAGTCAAGAAGTCCACGCTAGTAAGTTGGTAACCTAGTATTGTCAACCCAATTTGAGATTTGTAAAGAAAACCTGACGAAGGAGGGGAAAAAGAGGGAACTTTTTTTTTGGGAGCAGAAAACTTCCGTCTGATTTGAGGGGAGCCTCTCGCCGTCTTCAATCATAACAAACCTTGATGAACTCGCGCACACGATTCTCTTTTTTTTTCCTCACTCCATTTTCTCAATCCGGCTGGATTCGATAGGTTGCCTGACTCTGGCAAATCTAGGGAAGTGACGCAATTAACGTCAAATCACCAGGAAACGGAACGGAAAAAGACGGAGCTAAAAATACAATTCAAAGCAAAGGAGCCGATTGATTCTCAATTATCCTTGGCTTAAGTTTGCATGAACAAAGATCTACGTACGTTCTATATGTTGTGTACGTTCTGTGATGATCCGTGGTCGAGTGATCAAATGCAGTGGTTCCTGCCGGATCAAGCTGCCACATGTGTGTGCGTATTGTCAGTTAGGTATTGATGCATTACACGAATGGAGGTTTTGGCAGCCAGATAAGGCTTGCTTGGTAGTTTTGCTGCCATTACTCCCTCTCATAATGATAGCTCAATGCAACTCAAGGGGTCATAAATAAGGTGGATAAAGATCGCGTTCCTATTCAGGGGGAGGGCCATTTCACAGGTGCGAATGAGATGATAAAAAGAGGTCTCTTTTGGCGAAGGTACACTCTTCGGGCACTCTTAAATACCCCAAAGTGTTTTATGGACTTTTAAAGTGGGGTGCTAATGAAGTGCCCTTCCAGTTGACGAGAATTCCGGACCTCGAGACGCCAAGACGGTGGTAGCTGGATGATCAGGTTTCCGAGGTTTTGGGGGCGATTTCTTGATTGGCAATTAACCTTAGAGGTGTCATATTATTAACCGAACCCAGGATTTTTTTTTTCTTCCTGCTCTCTCTCTCTCTCTCTCTCTCTCTCTCTCGCTCGCTCCGCCTCTTTATCCTGAAAGAGATCCTTTTTCACCTTTAAGTCGTTTCTTTCTTTGTATTTTCGAAACACTCAAGCTCGCAAGAGCGGAAGGGGTAAATAAATAAAGCGTCTCAATTTACGGCATTGGACACTGGGTCGAGAATTTATTTCATGCCCCCCCCCTCCCTTTTCTGACTCGCAAAGCAACAAAATACAACAGTTCTCGTCAGAGGGAGAGAATGGGTGAAATAGCTGGATCAGCATCCCCCGCCCAAAGAACTGCTAAAGCCACGAAATCCACGTGAGGTCGTCCTAGTTCGGGGATTTTTATGGGTTGAAAACCCTCGTCACATCGATTGAATCTCGCGATTGATTCCGACGTTTATGGCGCAGCTCACTTTGTTTACATTGTGTGCTTCTGTGGACGTTTCTCCCACGGCCATTTTATCCCGTCGTCGTCGTCTTTTTCTCTTGCTTTTTTGCTTTTCATCAAAATTTGCAAGTCTAATCTCAATCAAAGTGCTAACTTGAGACTTTAAGACTCTGGGGGTCCGAAACAACCGCACCAAATCTTCTTTTAGGGGGAAAAGGGGGGACAGGAATCTCATTTTCTAGGCGAGGCATGAAGTTCATTCCACCCAAAAGTTTCCCCATGGCTTCACAAGAGAAAGGGGAGGGGGGGG
>NC_081441.1:1239962-1288655 GCF_007210705.1 Tigriopus californicus | reverse complement strand
AGGGTGTGTGTGACTTGTGACTCGGAAAGGATTCTACGTCGCCCTCTTTTGGCCCAAAACTGCAAATTATTTCACCTTAACAGTGGTATCTTGACGAACTTGGAGATCACAGCATGAGCTTGGGCTTCCAAACAGAGCGTCTATTGATCATTACCATCGTTTCTCAGTGCTCAAGTCAATGGAGGAAAAAAAGGGTGCTTGATCCCCTCATTCTCAGTGTACTAAATGTACCACGTACTATATATCCATTCAGTCAGTTCTTCTTTTGTCAGCAGAGAGTGTGTGCTCAGGCAGGGTTTCGTGTCGTATGCAACACCCCCCATTTCTTTCCCCGATCGAGTTGGGCCGATGAGACAAAGCATCCTTAGCTTTGGACTCATGGACGTTTTCTTGCAGCCAGACCCATAAGTCTGGCTCGTCATGAGTTCTTATTTTTTGAGAACGCTTCAATAGACGTTTTGGATTTCTAGCGGTATTGGAGTGCCATGACAAATTCTAGCATTTTTTTCACTGAACTTGAGGAAAAAGAACTCTTCACATGAATCAGGTTTGGAAGACTAGTAGTTGTTTTTTGTTTATTGAAATTGTGTCGTTTTTGCGAAATAAGTGCATCACAATCAGAGCAGCAAATGTCAGTCATGGCCACTTCGACAGCAAAGACTTTTGACTGGGATAGGTTTCATTTGTCGGACGTTTTATCTTATCACACTGTATTGTTGTTTGAGCTCAAGCGGATCATTTGGGAATTTCCCTGACACTTGAAAAATTGTGCTTCCGTCTCGCCATGTCGATTTTTCTCACTGCCACCTTCAATCACCTTGTATGTACCACCCAACGTTCTGTTTTACAGAACAAAAGAGGCACACGGCATACGATTTAAAAGTAACAGAACCAAATGGAATAACTCAAGCAGGACAATCAACATTCGACTGCGGTACCTGGATGGAGCGATGTGAATGGTGAAGCAAATAATGAAGCACGTTTTTGTTTGAGTTCAATTAGGTATTGGAATGAAATGTCCGATAGCATCTCTAGCTGATTCATTGAATCCTTGCAGGTGTTACGCAATGCGTGAGTCCGAAAAAAAAGCCAAGCATTGTGTTGGCATTTTCAAATATGGACGAGCAATTTATTTTCAACGGGAGGTTCAGCTCACGTTGGAGACAAATTTTTGGACACATTCAAGCACATCTGCTTCAATTCAAAGCGTCACAAGCATCACAAGTATCACTATGCCGGAATGTCGAGTTTCTATTCGTTTTTGTTCAATCAAACAATACTCTTAAGATATTCACTTTTTATTCACATTACTTACGCTTTTCCGACCCCGCAAAAAGAGGGTCCAAGAAAAACCTGCCTTTTCAGACATTCCACTCTCATTCAGAATGATGAGCATGAAAATCAACATAACCGCTGATGAATGCCTGGGGAGACTGGTCCAAGCCTCGAGTAGTCCTTGTCGTAATGAGAGAAAGAATGAGAATAAGCCGTTGTGAAAAAAGGGTGGAGCCAGCGATACCTCCTCGCTTCTTAAGCCTTTGCGTAAATCTGTTTTTGTTGTAGTTTTTCGTCCAAAAAATATCGGCTTAAGAGGTTAGCTCAAATGATAATGCTTCAAGATGGATTAGCTTGAGCGGAAAAACACCTCGAATGAATCGCTAAAATGGGAGCCTCTATCCTCTCCCTATCGAATCATCCGACAGGGTGCTTCTTGGCCATGTAATTGCCAGACAACATTCGATAAGACACAGCAAACCCAAGACAATAGGACCTAGTATTTACTGTCTTTGGTTCATGCCACCCCGAAAGTCGCTCTGGTTGTGTTTTCCCATAGTTAATTACCAGATTCTAATGTGGTAGAGAGCAATTTATCAAAGAGGCGCATGTCTGCTACTCATTCCCGTCTTTAAACAATGCCTAAGCAAGTCAAGTAGAGCTCGGATGGCTTGGGGCGATTGTATGTCCTCCCGACACGTTTCGGTAAAAACAGAGTCTTGAAGAAGTTGATTTTCACGAGTTGCTCAAAATCTTAGGGAGAAACAAGAAGAGAGTATTCCTATACCTGACAGTGTAAATATTTTGTCATTCTGAACTTTCCTCCCAAAGGCGAGGAAGAAGGCGATCCTTGTCTGTGGACTTTGTTTATCTAAAAGAACGGAGAGATCCTTGGGAGTGCAATCCGAAGAGAAGAAGCTAAATAAACGTCTCATTGAGGTGCTTGAAATTCTTCTTCCCCCCCCCAAAAAAGAAAAGAAAAAGGGAAGTCAACTCTCCCACGACCAACGAGAACGAAAGAGGGCCAAAAGCATGATCACTTTTCGCATTGCCAACGAAGCAAGAGACATTTGATCCACTGTAGACCCTGGTGACTCTATCTCGCAATACATTTGAGAATGAGTGTAAAAAGTGCTCCAGATTCCGTGACGACAGTTCGCTTTTGAAGTGGCTAAACTAACAAGATTGAGAGGCATCATGGATTGACACGATTGGAAGTTCCATCAAAGCTCATTCGAGTGACAGAGAGACGGGTGCTTTGTAATTGCATTTACATACTCGCGCAACATGAGTGTGGCCGCCAGTCGCATGCCAATGGCGCAAGCAGCCTCCAACTCATCCCAAAAGTCCATTATTGAAATCTACACGGACTGGGCAAACCATTACTTGGACAAGCTAAAAGGCAGGCATCCCAAGATTAAGGACTTGCAAGTCGAATTGGCTGATGGTCTGGTCTTGGCGGATGTGATTGAGGCCGTCATGTCTCAAAAGGTGCCCGAAATTCTCCGCAAGCCAAAGACACCCTCGCAAATGGTGCACAATCTGCAGGCTTGTTTGAACTTCCTGCAAACCAAAGGGGTGGCTGGAGTTGAGGACATATCCGCCTCCGACTTACGTGAGGGGAATCTTAAGTCCATCCTCGGCTTGTTCTTCCAGCTTTCGAGATTCAAGCAGCAACAGAAGCTGCAGGCCCAGCAGAAAGTTTCGACAGGGGACTCCCGGACTTCGACGCCGAGAGTCCCGTCCATTCCACCTTCACCGGCCAAACCGTCAGGTATTCCGCCACCCGGTAGCGCCATTCCTCAACCTAGTTCAGCTAAAAAGACCAAAGGCTCCACGATGCTATCCAAATTGGGGTCAAGGCAAAACTCTGCGTCAAGTTTGAAGACATCTAGTCAAGTCAATGGAGCTGTTGGGACATCTGCCCCTGCGGTATCACCCCATAAAATCAGTGGCAAGTCCGCCATACCAAATCCATCAACTCCCACTAAAGGTTCCATGTTGGAACGCTTCAAATTGGGAGGAGGTATGCCCAAGACCAATAGTCCTCATACCATGCTGCCTAAGCCAGCTAGTAATGGGCCAGGGCCTCAACCATCCATACGATATCAATATTCCCCGCGGGAAACTGGACTAGGCAAGCGAACGTCGAGTTCGAGTGGATTCAGCTCGGCCAGATCGGTGGGCAGTGAGAGCTCTGTGAGCTTGAGTAGCGACACCAACTTCCCATCCCCGTCGGCCTTACGAAGGATCAATGAGAATTCCACCTTCAGTCCGGCTCAGACCCCTGTCAAGACCTCATCGGGTAGCCCCAAATCCCTGAGGGCCAAGAAGTTCGCCTCGCCCACCTCGGCCAGGGCCAGCCCACAACACCGGAATTCGTCCTCGCCAAAGAGATCTCCCAAGTTCCAACGTTCCAACACGAGTTTAGGGGCCACTGAAATCAAGGATTATGGCCCCATTGACTCGGTGGATAACTATCCACCTCACAAGAACTCCAGGATTCCTGGAAGCAAGCCTAACAACGCCAGATCTACTCCCCCCACCGCCATACCACAGGGCCATAAACCCCTCCAGGGTTCTAATTCAAATTCTCGAATACCAACCACGGGTGTGCCGCCGACAGGAACTAATACCCGAGGTGATGTTCCACCACCACCTCCACCCAGAGACGAAATGGTCCAAGGATGCTCCGTCAAGCCTATATTAGTGGATGGAAATAATGGCGAGAAACCCAGTGGGCAAACGAGTGCCACAAACGATCGAGAAGAAGCCATGACTGCTTCATTCCATTCTCGGTCTTGTTCTCTTCCAAGGCATACCCGCCCTTTGGAGGAAGGCCATTCCTCTACCTCACCCCAAATTGTGGCTGTGGTCTCCCCTATGCCCTCACTGAAAAAGGGCATGTCCTTGGACTCGGCATCCGTAAAGGCTGCCATGGAAGCAGCCGCCTGTAAATCTTCCACATCAGGAACCAAACTTGATGAGGGCGGGGATGATGACACCTCCTTGAAGAATCTGGTCCCCATGGCGCCAATATTTGGTGATAAAGGAGAGCATGCCAAAAGCCAACATCCTCATCAACAACACCCGTCATTCCATTTGACCAATAAGACTGAGAGTCCTTATGGGTTTTCGGGGAATCGTGGCTTGTCGTCAAATATCGCAATAAACACTGCTTCAATTCATCAGTCAGGTACAAAGATAGGCAAAATAGCGGTTCTCTTTTTGAGGGGTGGGTGGGTGAGGGTGAATGGAAAATGAAAAAAGTTGGGTTCTTGCGTTTTTATCAAAATGAAAGGGAACAAAGGGAGTGAACAATGCACAATTTAAGGTGCCTTCAAATTATTTGATAGCGCGTCAAGACTATTAAGTAGATGCATTTCCTTGATGACAGCCGTTTTTATTCCTGCAAGAGCTAGATGAATGTGCAAAGTTCCAAATGTGCGAATACCTAGCAAATTGCACTTTTGCCACGGTCTCAAAAGGATGGAACAAATTACTCTTCATAGTTTCTGAGCCAAGGCCTTGTTTCATCATGCTTTTTTTTTTGCTTTCAGGTCCCTCGTCTTTAGATCTTCAGAGGCCAGTCTATGCCTCAGGATCGCATTCCATTGATGTTGGTTACTTATCTGATGGGGACACGGCTTTCTTCAACAACAATAAATCAGCTCAATCTAATTTGGATGATGGTTACTTATCCGAGGGCGGGGCCTCATTTTATGCCCGAAAGATCCAGACTCGAATAGCATTGGAGAAACAGAAAACGGCGGAGGAACAGCGACAGAAATTCAGTCGTCCTTTGCCAGGTCTTCCGGAAGTGTTGAGTGCTAATTCCCCCGGTAACATGAAACCACAGCATTCAAGCCTTAATTGCCAACAGGAATCGATCTATAGAGTGGTTGGAAACCGGAACAAGCCCAAAAGTGAGACTGGTATCCAAACGGAAACCGCTTCAGCCGTGAAGCACAATAACCAACAACAAAACGGCCAGCATGTGGATTGGAAGCAAGCCATGGCTCACAACGCCCGTGTGTTGTCTTCCCAAGAAAAAGCAATGGATGAATATTTGCGAAGACAGCGAGCTGCTGCCGAGCAGCATATCCAACAAGCCAACCACCATCTGTCCCGACAGAGACCCTTGGTTGGAACACGAGAGGATGGACGGGGTGCTAGTAACTATGCTCCTTCTTCAGGATTCCAAAGTGTGCCGGGAACACCATCTGAGACGAGGAAAGCCAGACATCCCAAGACTTCCTCCCCTCTGCCAAATGTGGGAGGCAACGCTGGACCCTCTCCCCATTATTATCAACAGCAGCAGCAACAGCAACACGAGCAACAGCAACAGCAACAGCAGCAGCACTTGAAGTCCCGTGCTCATTCGAGCCTTACAGAGGGTGTGGGACATTATTTCATGGGCAGCAATCCAAGGGGGAATGGCATGGGTCCCAATGGGCACCATCGCCAACAACAGCATCATCCCCAGTTGTTCAGCAACATGCGGAATGGGGGATCCTTGGAGAGGAAGCCTAAGGGTGGACAGGATCATCAAGCATTTTATGGAGGGACAACATGCAGCAGTGACTCGGAATACGGTCGCCTCTTGAGCACGCCAATGGCCAATCGCAAGAGTTCTGTGCCTACCCATGGAACCAATAACACCTCGCCTTCAGGATCATTGCGACGAGATCCTGCCTTTGGGTCCAAGAGTTTGCCAAAAGGGACCTCGGCCTCATTGAATTATGGCCTCATGCTCGAGAGGATCCAGCAAAAGAGGCAACAGAGAGGCCACACCAGTGGGGCTCTCTCTAATGGAAGGGCTAATGATGGATCGCTCTCCGATTCCAATTACGCCACCTACTCAGAGATCCAAGGTATGAGATCGGGCTCTCAGAGTCCGTTTTCTTGGTTACAACCGGCCTCCACTTACGCCTCTTTGCAAGATCCATATCCGCAATGGAATGGAAATCCCCATGACCCGAGTGAAACGTCGAGCTTCTCGGGAATTGCCTCAGACGCAATGGGAAGTAACGAGTCATTGAACTCGGTGAGCTCCTCTATCCAGCAAGCCAGAGCTAACTCGCTCACCAAAGCGAGACTCATGATGCACCAAAGAAGTATTTCGCCGAGGAACAACGTGAAACCCAATCAGATCTCGAATTCCAACTTCAGTCGGACAACCGAACAAGAAAAGGGATTTCCCTCACAAAACAACGAGTATTATGGTGTTCCGTTTCCAGCCAACAATGGGCCGGGCAGATTCAAATCTCAGCCCACGTCGCCCTCCAAACCGCAAGGTCAAGGACTTTCTCTTCCCCCCAATTACAATGGTTCCGTCTATTCCAGTTTCAAAAACAACACTGACATGGAGCACGACCGTTTCTCCAACCCTGATATGTCAGCCATGACTTTGGACCAAAGAACGGATTATGAGATCCAGAAACTGCGGAAGGAGCTGAGTGATGAGAACGACAAGGTGAAGAACCTCACCTCACAACTTGTGACCAATGCCCATGTGGTGGCTGCTTTTGAGCAAAGTCTTTCCAATATGACCTCACGCCTGCACCACCTGACCTCGACCTCGGAGAAGAAAGACTCCGAGCTAAATGAGCTGAGGAGGACAATAGACAAGTTGAGGCAATCCGGAGCCGACATGGGCTTGATTGCCCAACCCCACGATCTAATGAGGCAAAAATCGACAGATTCGGTCACATCGGTCTGCAGCAATGGGTCCCAAGCCGCCAATGGACAGAACAGAGAACGAGAACAAGGCAGGAAACACTCTGCTCCCTCATCTCAGAAGAGCATTGGCCCTAAGAGATCGGGATGGTTGAGACATTCATTTTCGAAAGCATTCTCCAAGGGAGGGAACGCGGCCAAACCAGGCAAGTGCAAAGGGGGTTCCGTGTCGGATATGGAAGATGGAGGGATCTCCTCGAAGCTGTACTATGAAGATAACAAATCTGAGGGCGAGGGGAAATTCCCCGTCCCTGTTCCTCCGCGGGCATCCTCAGCTGCATCAGGAAGTCTTCTGATTGAGGGTGAACGGCCTCCTCAGCGCGTCGAACCCGAATTGGTAGCAGAGCTGAAGAAGCAGCTTCTGGAAAAGGATTCTCTCCTCACCGAGACGCGATTGGAAGCTCTCTCTAGTGCTCATCAATTAGAGTCCCTCCGGGAAACTGTCACCAAGATGAGTAGCGAACTCATGTCGTTAAAAACCGACAATGAAAGGCTTCAAACCTCATTGGCCACACAGCAACCTGGCGGCTTAAAGTCCTTGTCTTCATCTCAGAGCTCACTCAATGGTTCGTGTTCCATGAATGGAATAAGCACTCACAACCCTGCCAATGAGGTCTATGAGGGCTCCAGAGGCCAGATGACGGGAGAAAGTTTGAGGGACACCAGAGACCGTCCTAATTCCGTGACCATGTCCGAGGTGGACAGTGTGCTCTCTGGACCCTCAAGCCTGGACTTGTCAGGCTCAACGGATCCCACTAATAAGGAAGGCGGCAAATTGGTCACAGTCTCTGTGATTGCGTCAACCACTCGTTCCATTCGCTTGGGAGTGATTTCCGTCAGTGGCAAATCCAATTGGGACCTGCTTGACAGTTTAGTCCACCGGCTCTTCAAAGAGTACGTTATGAGAGTCGACCCAGTGTCCAATTTGGGTCTCAATGCCGAGTCCATTGCGTCTTATGAGGTGGGAGAGATCAAACGCACCAACTGCTCAACTTCAAAGCCCGAGTTCTTGCCTTATGGATACTTTGTGGGCAACACCACCGACATCCGAATCAATTTGAAAAGAGCGGCCCTCAACAGCCAAGTGGATATGGTGGCCTTTGAAACCTTGACCCCGAAATCCATTGTTCAACGCTACGTGTCACTTTTGGTGGAGCACAAGAGGATCATCTTGAGTGGTCCCACTGCCACCGGTAAAACTTTCATGGCCAACACCTTGGCCCAGTTTCTCATCAACCGAAAGCGCGAAAATCCGGGTAGCACGCCCACGAAATCAAATGAAGCACAGCCAAGTGAGACTCAATCCAATCCCATCATGAACTTCCATGTGGACATCCATAACAAGAATGATTTGAAGAAACTTCTTATCCGGATTTGCGAGCACACCCAAAATGAAGGCTCCAAAGGGATTGTACCGCAGGTCTTGATCTTGGACGATCTTCATCATGCTGGGAAGTTGGAGGAAATCTTTGAGAACACACTAACCTTGAGTCCAGAGACATGTCCATATATCATCGGAACGATGACTCAATCCACTACCTCATCAACCACCAACTTGCAACTCAAGCACAATTTCAGACTGGTCCTATTTGCCAATCACATTGAGCCTGTCAGAGGATTCTTAGGCCGATATCTCCGTAAGAAACTTCTGGACGTAGAAACCGAGACCCGAGTTCATGATGGCGATATGTCCAGCATAGTGGAATGGATTCCTCGGGTTTACATTCAAGTGAACAAGTTTTTGGAGTCTCATTCGTGCTCCGAAGTGACCCTGGGGCCGGGAAAATTCCTAAACTGTCCCATAGACATCCGAGGATCTCGGAAGTGGTTCATCGATCTGTGGAACAACACCCTCGTTCCGCATCTCTTGGATTCAGTCCGAGAAGGCCTACAAATGTATGGACGGCGAGTGTCCTGGGAAGATCCCATCCGATTTGTCCAGGAGACCTGGCCTTGGCAGGATCCCCCGGGTGATGACCTAGGAAATGAGGCCCTGGCGCCCATCCGACCCCAGGATGTTGGTTACGACAACGAATCCCCCCTGGCTCCGATGTCTCATAACGGTCGACCTCTGTCCAATTCGGATTCCTTAGGCTCTGGGAACGGGGATTCGGGGAACGGCAGTGACCCATTGTTTAATATGCTCATGCACCTTCAAGAGGCGGCGGCTCATCACCCTCTGCCCGATGATAACTTGGAATAGGTTGATTGGATCAATCGATTACAATCGTTTTCAGCAATATGCTGCAATCCAAAATATTGATGCAACTAAATAATAAATTATCTAGTCGAAATGAGGATTCATGGTTCGAACTTTTTTTGCCGATTCCTATCTGACATATGATTGGTAGGACTCGAGGCATTTCGCAATTTTTTCGAGCTTTTGAAAGGCTCGAGTCATTTGCATTTGACATCCAGTCTTGAGGAGTCATTTCATATTGTTTGTCCATTTTGAAACATAAATCAGGAATGTTTAGGGGCAAATTTAAAGATTGAGATTGGACCAAAATTGGTTTGGACGCATTTTCCGCGCTAAAAGTGTGAGTAAAATGACACTTCTTAAAAAATGCTGTTAAATTTTAAGGTCAGCTCAAAAACTCTAAAACAAAGCAGGTTATTATGTGTGAAGTAGCAATGACGACCATGCTTGTTAAGTGGTGCAAGTTCCACAATCAGTAAGGGATTTGGGATTTGCATCTTGGTGAGTGACTATTTTAAAAAAAAACTGAAATCGAAATTGCAAGACGATTGTACGTACATTTGCCACATTTGTAACAGATTGTAGAGGAAGAACCCTTGCAACAGATGATGAAAGGCCATGATTTAAGTTAGGTAAGTTATGTTTTAGAACCCAGAGTTAGAGAGCCCTTGAAGTAGATAGTTAAAACGTTAGTTTAGGGTTGGGTTGGGTTGGTTTAGCCTAGGCCATGACTTTATTAACCTTGGATCTACAAGTTCAACTTATAATAGGAAACGACGCTAAACTCTTGGACTGGTTGTCGGTTGGTTCCGGACTTCAAGACGTAACCAGTTACAATCGTGCGTGTGGGCACCGCCTTAATGGTTCCGAGGATCATGGTGACTCTGTCTGACCCGGACATCATCTTCATAAGAGCTCCAGTGGTGGGAAAGCTAACCGGACGATTCAAAGCCTCGGCAGCAAAAGTCTGAGCAAAATCCAAGTCTCTGGAGCCACCCAAATGAGGGCTCCCTTGACCTTGGGATTTTCCAATGCAATGCTCGATGACCCCACCCAATTCCTTGACGTGAATCCAAGGAAAAACGTGATCTCCACTCACATTTCGGCCTCCTACCTCAAAGAAGAAAGGCCCAAACAGTTGCTAAGCCATCCCATCTTGGCGACCAAGAACCAATCCAGAACGAATGTGGACAAGTCGGACATTATTATCACCATCGGATGGAAGCTTGGTAGCACCAGCTTCCCGATTGACAACAAAATATGATATTATTCAAATCAGAATGGTGTTTGATTCGGGTACTGCTCAATTGAACAAAATGCTCAAATGCCAAGACAATATACGTAGGTTTGGTTTAATATTACTGAGTTACTGATAAAGTTACTGTGACTGATAAGATAGCTCTTCCACGCCCCCCTCCCAGACTAAGCAATTCGAAACCGTTTTCCCCCCTCATGGTTGTTTCGAGGCAAAGGTTGTTGAAAAGAATTGAAGTTTCGTGATGGTAGAACTCAACCTTCCGTCGGACCTCTTCGAGCAGAATAATCAAAGGCCAACCATGAAAGCGAAATAATAAGATGGAAAGTAAAAAGAAACACTTTTATCGCGACAATATAGGGCGAGTTAACTGCAAGGCCATCAGGTTCACAATTGTTTTTGAGGAGAACAATTGCTAAAAGATTGATTATTTTTTGCTTTGGATTGCTTTTTACAGTTCTCCTTTTGCCATTTCTTCGCGTCATTTTCAAGTTCTTTTGGCCACACTTTTCTCTCAACACCCTAGTCACGAAGTCATTAATTCTTAAATGATAAATTCTACTTTTTGAACTGCAAATGATTTTTTTGGGGGACTTCCTTAGCGTTACTTGGAATGGATTTCCCAGCAGTTCAAGTCAAAAAGCCGATTTATTTAACCTAACTTTATTTTCATACATTATTTGATGGATCAACGAATTTGAGCTGGCGGATCTGGCTAGCCCTTGAATACATTTTTGGTCTATCAAACTTTAAAACATAAGAGTTTCGCATATAAACATTAGGTGTTAATGTGCAAGAGGTGTATTACATACCTAAAGTTATTTTCCTTGACTGAGGTGAATGCATGTTGAAATATTACAACAAACTTGTGTCAATCACTTGACGAGATGGTGTGATTAATTATAATTGCAAACACGTTGGTTTGAATTGTAATTAATTACAAATACGTTCTTTTCAAACTTGTTTGATTAAAATCTCTTTTCCATTGGAATCCAATTACTTTCAAATAGATTTGAAAACTTTTTTTGCCTCCCATACAAAATTATAGGGTAAAATAAATCCTGGCATTTTTGCCTGCCATTTACTCTCAGGTCTTTTAAGAATATGCCCTTTTTATTGGATTTACTTTTATTATCGGCAATGCTCCATTGGTGTTTCAATCATCTTCATAGTTTCTTCAGAAATGTTTTGGTAATGGGCATTTTATGACTTCTTACTACGTTTGTATTTGGAAATGCAAATAGAATTGTCGGCATTGTTTCTTTCCGAAAATGCCATGCGAAACACCCACCATTAACAAGAGGGTTCAGCAAAGAGACATGAATTCGATGAAATAGATTGTCCAGAGCATATCAAGATCTTAGCAAAAAGCAAAAGGTCTTGCGAGCCCCTGTCAAGTGGGTGAAAATATAGCTACGCACAATTCAAAATAATTAATGAAAATCTCAAGTCCACGAATTCGACACGATCGTGTGATCCCATCAATTAGCAATTTCAAATGAAGTGAGTGGTTCAGGAGAAACTAAGTTTCCTTTTCCGTTCGCAGTCCACTTCGCTCAAAGTCCGTGATATGATAAATCACATGTTTAAAGTCACTTCGTTTTACTTTGTTACTTTGACAAACGTGAAGGGGGTTCAGCGAACATTCGCCCAATCACAAAGCACACAGCAGCATTGCTGGCCACCTCAATATGAACATCGTTTAAGAGTGTCAACTAAATTTTAGGCCTGGACTCGTTTGCGGACAAAAGGATTGGGGTAGACAATTTTTTGACGCACAATATCAAATGCAAACATGACCAAGTACCATCGCTACTCGACCTAAAGGAGAGACTTTGGGAAACAACACGAACAGTGAGCTGAGCAAGAACATCTCCATCAACTCTGTGGGGAGTGCCCCTTACTCTGGAACTAAGTTCTCTTCGTCACAAGGAAAGAAGTCCAATCCTTGATGAAGATCCGGCGGCTCGATAGCAACAGGCATGACAAAATACCTCTTGCTGCGGTCAGGCGACTGCTTGACTATGGGTGATTGTTACATGAGGCGCCATTTCCCTTGAGCCGAACTTGTTGGGTTGTGACAGTACTTGTTTTTGTGGTCTCTTTTCGGTTTCTTTTGCCTTACTTGTTCCGTTTGGCCGATGGATACCGTGATATTACTGTCGATTTTGAATTTCCCGCGTTGTTGTGTTCACTTGGTAGAATCGAGAATACAAAGGAGAGGCTTCTCTTGTGAAGTCCGTCAAGCTAAGGTTGTTCTCTAATAAGTAGATTCGTTGTCCAGACGGAGAATATCTCACGCCCTGCCGTGACCCTCCAGGTCAGGTACCACCCATTTCTACCACTACTTTGCTCCGCTAACACTCGACTGCATAGAAATCTAACGTAACACCACAGACACTCAACATACAAATAGCATAGCAGTACATGTACGTACGCCTACGTTGCGCCGACTATCAACACCTTTGTTGCTATCTCTCGTAGCATTACTTACAAAATTGTAGGTCATAACAAGAGGCAAGGTTTCAGCGTTTGAGTTAAATGAAAAACACGAAATAACCAAATATATTTCTTGCAATGTCTGAACGAAAATGACGAATAAACCCCCCCATCGGAGGTTTGAATGAATCTAAAGCGCTCAATGTCATTCTATCCTACTTAGTTTGTTGTAGCTTTGCAAATCTCTAAAATACTGGATTTAAGCGCAACTTTGCAACGTCCATCGGAGATTGAAACCCACGATTCCTCCTGGAACTCGACTCAATTCATTCAAATTGGCAAAATTGGCGTTACCGCTAGCCGGAGGAGGTAACTTTGATAAAGTAATTTCGTCCGCGTCAGTTTTGAAAGTCATTCGAAACGGCCTTTGTTGTGCTGCAATGACAAGAAGGAGAAGGAGGAATAGTAACAATCCGTACTATCTTTGTGACAACGTGAATGAACAATATACTTACAACAGACAGAAATTGAAGCGAGCCGGTCATCTTGATCATTGGCCGAACTAAAAAATCGCCCACAAAGACGGTTACTCAGTTGAATATCGGGTCCAATACTTCCAATGATGAACGTATTAGCAGCATCAGTCTCCACATTGCTTTCGGCACTGGGAATCTAGCAAAGGAAGACATAAAATCCGGACAATCGCATTGTTGAATGGGAACTGACTGCTCAGCGACAGGTGTCATAAAAGTGAAACCCAACATTGATGGCCAACTCACCATAAGATAGTCACCTCGACATTTTCCTTCTGTCACACCTGAGGCCACGCGCCCGCTTGTAGTGCTGAAAGCAAGACAATGAAGAATTTACAGATAGAATAATAGCATTAGTGATGTACTGTCAGGATTTTTTGGGGGAGACCTATTTCAATGGCATTTTTAGATGACCACGAAAAAATGGCCACCAATTGAGACCAACTTGAAGGGGGAACAAGATACTATACGGATATCGCATTCAAAGTCTTTCGATGTACAATTAGTTGCCGTTGACATCACTTTCACGTTTGAGACTTTGGCAAGTGTTTGATCAAAATTGCTGATCGACCCTAAATTCAAGGGCAAGTCACTTCGTAGATTTCATTCAGATATTACGTTCATTTAAGACTGAATGAGGTATACAGGCGTTTAAGCTCGAATTGTTGGGGATTCTATTCCTAGTATCCTAGTACTTGGCGTTAAGGAAGTCCGCAAGAAAGTGCCACCCTGACGTCTTTCAACTTTTGGCCAGTACGTGAGTGTGGATGTTTTAAAATGCGTTGGAACAAAAGTCGAGCCATACCTCAAACCAAATGAACCCTGCAATGAAGAGGAAAATATTTCGTTCAGCTTGCATTCCACATCTGCAGCCACTTCCTTAGCTTACTGGTGTGATTAGATTTCCTAAGATTTCGGGAATCCAGCAAATTGCACACGTGTTCGTTTCCTGTCTCCAGCACATGGTTTGGGTTTGGCTCGATAGGTGCGTGGCTAGATATAAGAGAATATATTGTAGTTTCATGGTCAATTCGCCACCCTGGAGAGATTGGTTGAATACACTAAACATACAGACACATTACATAAGGCCTGTTTCTTAAAGCTCTTCTTACCTCGGAGTTAGGGGCTTGGCTGTTAACCGGTATGGAAACACACTGGTGAAAGTGATGAGCGGATGCCCATTCTGGCTAACGTCCAAGCCTTAACCTAGAGGTATCCCCATGGGGGTTTAAAGAAACCTCGCCTCTGGTCTCCCAAAACTTTTTTACCACCTATTGCTAAACTGCTATTTTTGTCTTTCATTTCTGCAGTTGCAGTTGTATAGGCAAAATCTTGGAATGTACAAAACTTCACGTTGTGCATCAACTTGAAAGCACCACATATAACTTCATGATGATTTATAAAATGTGCTTACCTGAACTGTCCAGAACGGATGCTGACGTTGGGAAATTGAAGCTGTAAGAACAGTTTTGATATCAAGGCCTTATCACAAAGAACTCAGATGATCTGTTCCATTACCTGGCGACTGTTCCAGTTGTTCCCGTAAAGTATTGCAGGCAACCGTCCGGTCCTGGAATAGAGTTCGGGGTGTTTGAAACGAATGCCCAGTTGATCAAGCTTTTGTGAAACCGAATTAAAACCTAATTACCTCCTTGCTCATCCCCGCAATTGTATTGAGTCACTGACATGGCAACAGGGAGTAATAGCTCAAAACATTGGTTGAAGGGGTAAATTTGAACTTTTAATGCAATCAAAAACACTGCTTTGGAAAGGCCCAAGCATGGCTTTAAAAAAAAAAGCTTATGGCTTTGAAATCGTTACAATGACTCGATGATCTATGGCATTTGAAATATATTTCTTATGGCCATCTGCAAATGATATATATTCCCTTGGCGAGCTTGGATTGAAAATTTGAGCCACGTCTTCTCGACATGGATTATTTATGCTCGGGAAGACCCACTTAACCAATGTTTTGAGCGTGACGGAGACTCCGCAATCTAAAACCACCACTGGAACCGGTGGAATTGGTTCTAGAGTTTCGGATCCCAATCACTCGGTGGTCTGCTTTCCTTTGATATCCCATTCCCGCGTTCCACTGCCCCTCAGTCCGAAAACGGCATCACTGCATCTTCCGGGCGATGCATCCACAATCACTGAATCAGTCAAGATGACAAACAAAGGACATGAAACAGTCATGCGTCAAAATTGATGAACATTGTCACGCATCAGGCGACAGAATAAGCGTCTCACTGTGTTGTCCAGAATTGAAACCGCAAATCAAAGGAGGAGCGAAATTCTCCGGAGCCGTTATGGTGAACGTGTCCGTCGTGCAATCTCCCAGTGCGCCGCCTGCAAATCAGCAAATCAAGAGAATCGTTTGAGCCACATATTTAACGGCCGGCGTTCAGTTCAAGTGGGTAAGGAGAAGATGGTCACAATATGGGCACCTTGGGGTAGGTACACTTCTATTTAGTATTTACCGACTGTGGTGGATCCTTCCATGGTCAAAACAGTTTCGACGAAGCCAGTCACTGGACCATTGATGTTGAAAGTCTGGAAAGATGTCCGACGTTAGTGTTCCAAGTGCTTATCAAAGTATGAATTGGAAAACCTAAACAATGCTTCACCGTGAAATCGAATCGGATTCTGCAAATCTCGTCGCTGGCTGGGCACACTGTGTATTTGCAAGGACTCATTGGAGCACTGGACGAGGATTGGACGAGATAGGTGCAATTCTCTGAAGTTGTTTGTCCACACTGCAAAGTAACTGTAAACAAAGCGAGACATTTATTAATAAGTTGGTTTGTCTAAAGAGGAGGCAAGGAAGATCAGAATTAGCTAGCCAACTTACAAGCGCAACAAACTCCGAATCCGTTGGCGCAAGAGCCAATGGATCTTCCACCTGAAACGAAAAGTGATCGAAAGACATTAAGATAAGATCTTTGTCCCGCGTTGTTTCGCTTTTTAGGTTGGTCACAATCCCATTCTAAGAACAATGAGTCACTATTCGAATGAAGTTGATTGAAAAGGGAGAAAATAAACAAACTCAATTTGGCTGTCGGGGAAAATTCGACTGGAGTGGTTTGTAAAGTAAGTCCAACTTACCTCGAGAATCACATTCGGCGCCTAAAGATGACCAGAAGAAAAAGCAATGAGATAGTTGAAAGTGATAATAATAGCCACATACAGTAGATCTTACCAGTGTAACAAGTCCCATTCCGAGTCCCACCAACGTCACAAGGATCGTTCTGAAATGGAACCAACAAGAGTAATGGTTTGTGTTGCTCGAGAACAAGACTTCAGAATGAATGAAACTTCAGAAATAATGACAATGTCCCACTTCTGGCAACACAGTTGTAGCTTTAGTTCGTTTACAGACCCAAAGAATAAATAGCCACAAAAAAAACAGTCTTGGATTGAGGACATATCTTTATGACAATAAGAAAACATGTATGTTTGTCAAATAGGGGCTACTCATTTATGAAGGATTTGGAACACATGAGACGAGAACGGCTTTCAAGTCAATATCGCGATTATTCGTGGTGGTGAGTTAGCGTTTTCTTGCTCATTAGGTTCTGCACAAATTCACAGTCCCGCTGTCTTTTCCTGGTTAAATAGAAGATCTGATTGACTTTGATTGTTTCCAGAGAGCGGTTAACGTGTGGTTTTTTGCCGCTAGAAGCAACCCAAGCTCAAGAGGATATGTCCGAAGCTGAGTGTTGTAGCCTTAAAACCATGTTTTTTCTTCATTTAAAGAGATTTTATCCTCTTGCCTCGGAGTTGCCTCATTGGATAGAATGATGTGTGGCTAGGGAAGACGACAATTCTGTATATGGCAAGTCTTCTTGAAATCTTGTAGGATGATATTCCTCAATGGTCTGCCGATTCACAGCCGTCTCATTAGGCTGGCTCATTTTCCGTTTGAATCTTCTTGTGGATCTCCTTGCTCTCCTCTTTTTGCCTCCGTGGCCTTGATTTACAAAAAGCTCTGGGGCCTAAATCGGCCGAGGGCATCCATCCCATTCTTGAGTAGGCATTCAGCAGACTTTGAGTAGACATTGAGTAAACACGTACCCAAGTGTGCTCTTTGACTTGTTTGATGTTTGTACTACTCCAACGCCGAGTTACGGTCGATTGAAGAGGATTGGTGATAATTGTACAGTGGTAAAAGTTCACTTTTGGTCAATGTCGGAGAAAAAGAACAAAAACCCGCTGAGGGTAAGATGATTCAAAGCGTCGGGGCCAATTGGAGGTCTTGAATATCCTGTCGGAATAGCTTAAGGGACTCTGATGATCGTGCTCTTAGTGGCTAGGTGTTCCATGTATTGACCGACCAAACTAAGAAATAATTTTCTCTAGCCTTAGATCGGGCTAAAAGAACCCAGAGCATCTGCGCTTGGGGGGCCCTGGCCAATTGTGCAAGGTATCCAGCCAGATCTCTCTGAAGGTTGGAAACATCTTGCTCGTTGCAAATTCGAAGGGAGATCCGGGAATCTTCTGCAGATAGTCGCAAAGTCGAGTCACCCTGTACCTGCATCCCGTTATGAAAGATCAGCAACAACAAGGGACCAATCACGCTTCCTTGTGGTACCCCGAAATAACGTCTTTCCATTTGAAAAGATGACCGCCCACTAAAACTCTTTGTTTCCGCAGCGTGAGCCAGCACTTTATCCACTGGAGGAGGCCTCCACCGATCCTTACTTCAGTCAATGATTTGAACAGATTGAGGTGGGGAACACTATCAGATGCCTTCGCAAAGTCAAGATGGATTGTATCCATACATTTTCCGTCGTCCAAAACTCGAGATATCTCGTCACAATGCTCGAATAAGTTCGTGACCCAGGATTTACCGCTCCGAAAGCTGCGGTGTTCATACGACAGAAAGGAGTTTTCTTCGAGGTAGTTCGTCATTTTTTTCTTAATAAAGCGCTCGAGGCATGGCCTTGGACGCACTCGAGGTGAGTGATTTTGGTCGATAATCTGTTGGACTTCGAGAGTATTTTTCTTGTGGAAAAGGGATCACATCTGCCAATTTCCAATCCCGCGGAATTTCTCCGATTTATATGGACTTATTGTAAGTTTAAGTGCCAAGGGGAGGGTCACAGCCCCACCAAGTGCACTAAGGACATTTGGGGGTATATTGTCTGGGCCTGAAGAAGCCGACCTTGGTGACTTTGATCGCTTGAACCCTGAAAGCTTGATGAATGAGGAAGACTGGATGTTACTCCATGTCAATGATCTTCAATTCATTGGATTGGGTGAAAGGGAATGGAAGTTACTGTGTGAATTCTCCAAGTGAGTCATCAAATTTCGAACTGAACTCTGGCCAGGTTTTCTCAAGTCGAACTTGTATGGCTTGAAGTACATCTTCTGCTGGTGCAGCCCCAACTTCAAGGGCATTTTTTGGTCTTGAAAAATGCGATACTCTTGAAGTAAAGTTGAGAGCTCTTGTAAGTTAGGACTTCCAATGCGAACTTAGAAAAGCGGTATTCTCGACTGAAATGGCAATTGCCAACTGCCAAGTTTCGGTCCTCCCAAACGCAAGTGTCAAGTGCAATCTTCAAAGATGGATTGAACAAGTCCTGGGAGCAATCACACATCAAACTCAATTTGTCCAAACACAACTTGAACATCTTGAAGTATTGAGGTTTGAAAAAAAACTGTCATCAAGTAAACGTTTTTTCGAGTTGGATTGGAAGCACGACTGCAAGTGCAAATTGAGAAAACTGGTTCAGAGCGTTTAAGCCAACTATCACTTTAAACCAGTCAGTTGCTTCAGAGGTTTGTACTAAAACGTGTTTTGATAGAGTATTGGGTAGCACTTCTTGCGTTAAAAAAAGCCTTTAACTCATGTACTCGTAGAAAAACTTCAAAAACAATTGTTGTTGGTCTCAAGTCAGTACAGATTCATGTAAAGCACTCACAGGGAGAACACATTATTCTAGGGGCCCAGAATGTTCAATTAGACTGATTTGTTTGCTTTCCAGCATTCAATCATCTTGGATCAGTGTTTGGAACTGATCCAAAATTGTTGAGTTTTTCGGACTCAGTTCTCAGCTCCAAACACGGATGCAAGATGATTGTTCTTGCCAAAACAAATCAATTGAATTGAACTGAAAAGTGAAGTTATGGGGTTCATTGACAAATGTGTTCTCGTTGTCAGTTCTGTGCATTGAATACATCTGACTCTAAACTAACGATTGCCTGTTGACTTGAGGGGAGGTTTTTGTACCCAAGAAACGCCAGAACTCTACCAAAAAATGGATTGATTGGCTCACAAACTCCTGCAGCAATTGAATGAAATGAAATTATTTACTCATTGACAGTTTCTTTGGTGGCTCTGAGTTTAGCTGGGTCAAGTAATGAATTTGACGAGATGTCCTGGTGTCTAGTAGTCCCATGGCGATTTATATCTTGAGCAGGATGTCTCCTTGTGAGTGTGCTCAATGTTGAGTCGTCCTCTTGTTGGAGATAGAAGTTTTCCTGGTAAAATCCACCTGAATTAGAATTCTTGAACTTTTTTCCCCTGATCCATGACGCTTTTGAAGACTTGAATGAATGCTTTCTTGAATTTCGGTCTTCTTTTCTGACACTGGATGGGTAGAAACTTTCAAAGGACTAACCAAAGTACGTCCAAAACTGGTTCTAAAGGATTCCTCCACGATAACTTGGAGAGGATTGTCCGGTAAGATTCAGTCCAAGTTTTTGGATACACTTTTTTGAAACGAAGTATCGGTAGAGGTCCCATCGATGGGATGGTATCTTTGATCCACTGTCTTGATTCACAAAGGGATGAAACACGTTGACTAGATTAAAGGAATCAACCCGGAAATAACGGTAACCGGAGCGACTCAATTGTCAAGAGCACTTTTTGAATTGGTCTTTTGATTACTCACTTTGTTTGGTTCAAAGAGTCGAAATTAGAAACATGATGGTATTGTTGGCATGCCAATGAAATATTTCTCAAAACCGAAGGACACCTAATTGGTCTCGGTGTTTGAATGCTGAAAGCCGCCTGCCTCTACTGTACTCGGCTTAACGCTAAAACTCCTTAATTCTAAGCGAGAGGCGAGATCGAAAATGAATTACGTTGAATGAGACGATTTGGAACAGGGACATAACTGAAAAATGAATAGAGTCAGATCAACTGAATCAATTGAAAATACATCAAATGAACTCCCTGGGTCACAAACGTTTTGGGTCCCGATGGGATGAGGAGGTTTCGTTCATGGCTGCGTGCGTTGAAGTCTCCGACCTAAAAAGACAGAGGACCAAAACCAGGCTCCCTAGATACTTGCGAAAATGTTCAACCATGATGCAGTCTGGAAATCGTGCCAAGTCCCAGTTTTTTGGTGTGATGATATTTGATTCCACAAGTCCTCAAAAGCCGACACTGGAATGAATGGTGGGGGTTCGAAAGCGGAAAGCGGAATGAGGGAAAAGTGATAGGTGAATTGCATGGCGTGACGCGGCTAAAGGAACGGAGACCACGTAAGCAGAAAACCCTCGGGAACGCGTTGCCAGCGATTCGATGCAGTGTAATGAAATGCATTCATTGGCTCAAGAATTACAGTCGTGCACAATGAAGCGATCAAGTCCATAGAAACATGAAAGCCGAACGCCCTCTGGAGGGAGTCCATCGAAATCGGATCACTTCAATGTTACGAAAAATGTTGCTAACCTTAACCAGAAAGTCCAGTCGAGTTGTTTCTTTTGATCTGGCTTAAATTTTCATGTTGAAGACCGAAAACACGATTTTTGGAAGATTTGAGAGAGAGATATATATGAGATCTTCATCTGAGGAGGGACATTGTTCAAGTTTCAAGAAATCGTCAACAGAGGGCTATTCGCTTGTCTACAATTTCAAATGACGTGGTCTACCGACATCCCCTAGCCTAGAATTTCATCACCAGTTTTTATGGCTCGGGCCCGTAGGTTGGAGAAAAATAGGTCATTAAACAAATTTTGCCCGCTCCTGGTTCATCTCCATTTACCTGGTTAAAAATACAAGCTTTGAGATTCACATTCAACAAGAGTCAATCAAATCCAAGCCATTGTTCAAGTGAAAGGAAGAAAAATTGGCTCGATCAAATTGGTTGAAAATTAAGCAAAAGCCAATCCAAGACCGTCGGGTCCACCATACATGATAGGGTTGACTTTCAACTTACGACTTTCGACTTTCAAATATCCCGAACCGAATCGACATGGAACCCTATCTTTCATTTGTTACCAAGCTTTGCTACTAACACTAACATGGCTATTCCAAGATTCTTGGCACTTTTTCTTTTGGGAACTTTGATCAATTCTGGACACGCATCAAAGGTGAAGGAAATCCTAAGACAATCAAAAAGATTGGGCCATCGTCAAGAGAGTAAGTTTTCTATAAACTGTCGGTATGTCATTGCCGAATCCATTTCAATATCTTTACATTTCAGGGATCTTCAGTTTGTTCAACGTTGTCAGATTTAAGGTAACTATTTTCTTCATCACCATATAATGACTGTTTTTTTTCAACTTTGGATGCTGGTGGGTCATCTCGTTGACTTTAAAAACATGGGAGCTGTATCTGGGACAGTTGGAACTAATGAAAGGCATTCGAATTCTCTTCGTGCAGAATGAAGCTTGTCAAGGAACATCTTCGAATGGAATAGTTGGAACTTGTTTGAATATCCAAGAGTGCTCTCAAAAAGGTGGAAATTCCATTGGAAATTGTGCCGCGGGTAAGAATTCAATTGGAGTGTTAATCTAGAATTCTACAAAGCGTCAACGGTATTATGAATTTTTCGCCATGTATACTTTTCTCTAGGTTTTGGGGTTTGTTGCGCTATTGCCATCACAGGATGTGGTGGGACCGTGAGCAATGTAAGTACTACATCGAAGGTTAGATTCTATTCCTAAGAATGCTTGTTCTAATGTGCGTTTTTTGGTGCTTCAGAATTGCACCTACGTGAGGGTGAGTACCTTTGACTATACCTAAATGGTACAAAATCAATCCAAGTTCCAACTACTACAAGAGTGACGTCATGTTTTGCAGAACAATGGTTTTCCTGGATCGGATTCCATGACTGACAGAACCTGCACCGTGGACATCAACCGCATCTCCAGTGGTAAGTTTCGGTTGACATTGATTGCTCCATGAAGTTTGGTCCTTGACTCATGCCTGCGTTTCTGTCGACGTTCCAGACATCTGCCAAATCAGGTAAGTTATATGAAATTAGTGCTCTAATCAATCAACCAATCGGGCCCAATCTTACTCCGCGTCTCTTTAGCCAAAACACCAGCTAGTTTGCCGTTAAAATAGTGTTGCAACAGTTACAATCTCTTGATGTGTATGTGTTAAACTTTTTAAGAGTCTAGCTTTATTAGTTTCATTTCAAAATTTTGGGAAATTCATGCCAATTATGTTTCCTTTTCTCTTTGTCTTGAATGGGCTAACTCTCCAGTTCTTACATTTCATGACAAGCACTAATCATTATGATCTGCCTGACAGTGCCAAAGAAGAAATGGCAGGATGCCAATGGAATCATTCCAAGTTTGCTCAACCCATCAATCATTAACAAAGTGCCAGGTAGACGTGGACTTACTCAATGGTGTTATTCTCAGAACAGAGAACTCGCGATCGATCCACCCTCATCATTAGCCAATGCGCTATAGATATACATATATGGACGATATGACGACGAGGACATATATATGATCAGATATTGGATATTGTGCCGATCGGAAACATTGGAGCTCTCTTCATTCGCCATTCTCCTCATTCTCTGTGACGAGGAACCTATCAACCCACCATGCCGGATGAGTACAAAAACCCTTCATGTCTTGTTCTTATCTCTCTCCATCACATTTTTACCATCGTCAAGCACTTTTTTCTTCACTCTAATGGTGTACAAAAAGCCTGCAAAGGTTAGCATTAAGGTGTATCCAACTACGGAGGTCGCCATTTAATTTAGAACTATCCAAATGATGTCGGATAACTCGGTAGACTTTGACCCAATAGAGTGCTAGAGTACATAGAAACCTGGTCCAATCGTTGATTAGGCCTTTCCGAGGATCCGTGTTCACCCTCCATTCTTTTTCGTAGAGGGCACCGCTGATCATTTTGAAGCCTCATGATCTTCATCTATTCAACCGATTATGATACAGGATGATGACCATCCAAGAACATGGAACGGTTGGCTCTCGTTCGCTCTTTAGAGTCAACACACGCTTGATTTACATAGAGACCCTTTAGTCAGAGACCCGCAAGGTTGAGTTTGCGTCATCGAATTCAACAGATCTCATTGGCTATCAGTTTTCGATGAACGTGTAAAATGTTCCAAACAAAGCTCAGCAGGGAGTTCACCCTTCAACTCTAGCATCCCAAGTCAAATGCAAAAAAGTGCAAAGTAAAGAGTTTCATGAAAGACCTTTGTAGGTCACATGTGTTGGTTCAATTTCAGATCTGAAATATGACAAATTCCAGGGACTTGATTTTCTGAGCAATTGGATTCATAAAGGAATTCAAGATTAACAAAAACATTTGCAACAGTGTAGAATGTCTCTATCTATGAATCAACAAAATTGCTGGTCCTTACGGAAAAAGTTACAGTGGTAGCCTTGAAGTACATATTCAATGGTGTTTGTCATGATAGTACGTACTCTTTCTTATACATTGAATTGATTCAAAATGTACTTGGAAACTTTTTTTGTTCTTTTGATCGTTTACTTTGTGCGCTAGAGACACTTGCTGAACCTCGTGCGACTCTGCATTCAGGGTCTCTAGGTTACTGATTCGTTGCACCGTGAAAGAAGGATGGGCCAGACTCGCAAAAAAAACGTTTGAAGCGCCAATTTTGCATCATCGCAGTGCTGCCGGCCAAAAGGCAAACGCATCTATCAGCGCTTTTTAAACCGTCCTCCAAAGGCTGTTAATCGGGCACCAGTCACTGACAAGTCCAAAAAGCATAGGTTTATTCCTATTTTCGAAATGGGAACTATCAACCCATTTTGGACAGCACCACATGGTGTAATTGTAAAGACTGAAAAGAAGCAAAACATAGTGGCCTCTCGTTTTTTTTTATCGAACCGATAGGGACGGTTATTTTACGTTGCTGTCTTCATTAAGGAAGGCTCATTTGCAAGAAACTCGAAGCTTCTGAGACAAACTTCACTTATATTGCCGAATTGCTTCCAATAATGATTTGTAATCTCGCATCCTCTTGTTTGTGAATGATACACCACACACAAACACACACCTCATGGTTCGGGGTGTGGGAAATTTTCCCTTGCGTTGTAACTAAATAGTTTTAAAAGGCTGTTGATTTGGTTCTTACTGAAGTTTGCTTGAATATCGCTCTAGGTCTTTGTTACGAACACTCGAAATGTGAAAAAAACCCTCAAATTTTCATCATGACTTATTTACTTCTGCTCAAGTTTCGTGTTTTTTTTCTCGTTGAAAATACTTCAACCCGATGGGTTTTTATTGTCCTTATTCACATTTATCATGTCTCATTTACCTGATTTGAAGGTGCATGGCCATAATGAGGCAACGATCCTGAAGTAAGGGTCAGGTCATCGTTTATAAAAGGGATTGTAACGAGAACCGCCTCTCCATCTTTTGACAAAGAACGGTTGAATTATGAACTTCTCATCGGGGTTGTCCTTTCTTTAAACGTAAATATGTAGATATCAAATATTGCGTACTGAAGCCATAGTTCCTCAAAAAATGTTGCATACCCCCTCCCCCAAGACTTGTTTGATTTGCTGAATCCGAGTCACGCCTTTTGCGTTAATTATACTCGTACAAGATTCATTGAAAGGGAAATTGTTTTTGATCAGGGATTTAGAATAGAATAACAGTGAAATCGACGGTCCAGCATTTGGTTTCATTGGCAATTTCTAGACACGTCCGTTGTATGAGTTAGATCCCAATTAGAGTGGGTTGTACGATTTTTTAATCCTGCATTCGAGACTGGTTTCGATTGAGTGATTGCCGTCGCATGACGATTGCAGCAAATTCAATCACATTGGATCCGTGAGTGAGACACATTTGTTCTTAGGTGCAGTGAGACAATTTTACCTCAAGACATTTCATGTGAGTTCCCCTCTATGTTCACTCGAGACGATCGCTTTTATTGTCAAATCATCATCGCATGACAATCATCATGACTATGAACCCGGCAGACTCTTCACGTATGGAAAACCGTTGGTAGACCAAATATCATATAAAGATTGAACGGTAATAAATAGACGAATTATAACCTTTCATCTTAATACTACTGGGGATTGCATTCCCTGTAGCGCTTGGAAAAGCCCGTGAAAAGCCGAACCAACCCCCCCAAAAAACTAAAACATAGAACTGACCCAAATGATAGGAGAGACCATTTTCCTTGAAATGGAACGCTGGAGCTGCAAATAGTTATTACTAGTCTACTTAAAACGAGCCGAAAGCCTATCAATTTTTGGGCATCAAAAATGACGCGAAGGAAAAGATATGCACTATTTCTCGTGGTTCATGAGCAGAAATGAAAAGAAATGCTCATTTATTTTCAAGCCACTGGTCACTTGGAATGGTTTGAACAAACTCAGGAAGGTTGGTCAATATTCGAATAGGTGGGAAAAGCTATCAAATTTGTCAAAATAGTCACTAGAAAGGATAATCCTAGAAAGGATGCAGTATCTCAAATGAAATACGAACAGGAATATTGAGAAACAAGTTAGCTGAAATATATTTAAAAAGTGTCAAGAAGCTTAAATCAAAATTCGAGGAGAATCATATTAGCGCTTGACACCAAAATGGCAACTTTGGCATCAATGTTAGCTAAAAAATATGTTAAAACACCGATATGAATGTGTCTGCTCGTACGTATTTGAGATCACACTTTACAAACCTAACCATTATACGCATATTCTCTCACTGTCATCTTGTTGAAACAAAAGTAACTAAGATGCACCTGAACAAGCATCATATTAGGCATCGTGCACTTCCGGCTTTACAAACAAGTCGCACATTGGCTGGCTAGTGGACAAATGAAATTGAAAATTAAGGAACAGGCTTCATTCTATACTCTGAGTCGATTTGTGGTTAGAATGCAAAAGTTTTTTTCGACCCTGTGCTTCGCCAACCCCATAAAGGGTTGATGGGTCAAGTCAAATCTTTTGAAAACGGTGATGCAAAGCGCTGGATTACTAAGTGTCGACAACTGACATAAGCCTCGTCTCATATTGTTATGACAGAATCCAGAAAACTAACATTGCAAGAACAGGAAGTGAGGAATTGTAACATGGGACCAAACCAAATATAAAGAATAACCAAGAAAACCTTTGGTTTTGTTGCAAAAATTCATTATGAACTTTTGTAAACAAACAACAACGAACTAGGGATTCTGCAAGATCTGGCTCTGAAGTGACATGACAAATGGGTTACTGAAATAATGTACTACTACTGAGTATGCACATTTCATGGCGATGTTTTGCATTTTGTACCATTAGCATAAGACGCAACTGATGCACTCGAATGAATTTGGTGTAACGAAGAAAAATAATTGATAGTTGTCCCAATCCAGATCTAGGGCCAATTCTAATGACCGTAGAGGCTTAATGTGCGTTTTGAGAGCACCTTCAAGTCCTCGAAAACCCAGGGTAGTTCGAACAATGAAGTCCACTTCTCTTCCTTCTCGAGCTCCTTCATTGTTTAATTTGCTTTTCTCTGATATTCGTAGGGAATACGTAGGCCTGGTTGATTCGGTTGCATCTTTCAAGTCAGACTAGGAACAATTTTTAGATAGCATTCCAGATCAATCCTACATTCAAGGACTAGCTCGGTCTGCCAACTCAAATTCGTTGGTACACAAAAATATCATATAAAGATTGAAAGGTAATAAATGGACGAATTATAGCGTTTCATTTTAATAGTATTGGGTGGTACTAATGAATTAGTATTAGCACTTGCAGCAGCTAGAAAAACCCCTGAAAAACCAAACCAAAAAAAAATGATAATCGTGTGAGGTAAATGCAGCATGTTTCCTAACCTCATTTGTTAGGAGGCGCTTGAGTCGGATGTGGTCAGTTTCCAGTTAAGAAGTCTCTTTCAGTTGTGGAATCTGACTTCAAAAGCTTGATTCAACCCATCATTAGCAGTTTTCTAGATGTCTGGTAAAAGGTCCGCTAAAGTAAATCTTGGCTGTCTTGTAGTGCAAGATGCGACACGTACATATATGTGCAGGTTGTGCTTGGCATGATGTCTCGGCTTTTCCCACCACATGACCATATTCTTCTCGGTAGTTGGGAGTCATATGTCAATGAGGAATAATCAAATAGAAACTCTTCAATGACAGACCTAAGTTTATAAACCGACAAGGCACTCTAGTTGATGTCCACACAAAGTCTCTAAACCAAGGAGGCACACAAGGACCTTGATTGGCTTTTCCGTGAACTTCCTTCTCACAGGAATTCCTAATTGCCCACGTGGAATGAAAAAACGGCCAACACAATACGTAGTCGGGAGTAGCCCTCTAGTCTGGAGGGATGGCGTTTGATAAATGATTACAATCCATTTGATGCGTTTACTTCGAATCAAGCCGAGGAATTCGCAAGCTTTTTTGATTACAAAGACAATTAAAAATGCTCAAAAAGTTGGTGTCTCTTTAAGATGAGACCAAATAAAACCTAAAAGATGGTTGGCAATACATGACAATTTTACGTCTCTAGTTTTTGCTTTCCTCTTCAAGTTAGAAATAACCACGAGATATTCCTTTGTCTTCTTTGTGTCGGTTTTTGGTCTTCAACTCGTTTCAAGTAGATTATTTGAACGAGCCCGAACGTTCCATTCAAATGAAAATGCTCTCCCATGTCACTTAAATTTGGTAGACTCGCTGGTGTCGAATTTGTGTCTTATTTGATCCCATGCTTGATTACCATTCTCCCCTTCATCTTTACGTTTTATGTATCGTTTCCCTTACTCTAGGTGTTGCCATAGCTATATCAACATTCTCGAAGCCCTCTTACGAGTCCCTATTCATGTTGCTCATAAAACCCCAATCTTGCTTAACTCCACGTGTTTGAAGATGATACTTTTCATCTGGATTTAAATCTGACCTGACCTAAATAACTCTATTTCTAGAAAATGCTCTTCCTTCTAAATTTGGCTTCAATTTGGTGGCTTTCTTTCCACCCGTTGCTGACAAGTGTTGGGCGACGATGGAGTAAGATCGGTTCCTGTTTTAATATGGTCAAAAGCAATAACATCAAACTCACATTGCGTTGCTCCTCATTCAAGTCTCCATGCATTTCAGATTGGATTTTGAATCGTCAACGCAACTCCCCCTTGGAACTCAACCAGGTACAGATTGCACGTCGCTCCTTAGGGACTCTCTCGTATGTTGCTTAGTTGTGGAAACATCCCAGGAAACCTCTTGTGAACCTTTTCCTTTCATTAGACCTACCAACAATGAGCACAAGCCCGTTTTTGAAGGTCCTTCTTTAGAGCGCAGTTCAAGTACCTCAATGTCTACTCCAGCTCTCATTATGTACAAAAAGAGACGGTGTACTTGATGATTGGATAAACAGACCACTATAGGATTCTCAGATTTTCCTTTGTTTCGGTCTCACATGGTCACATGTGCTCGAACGGTGTTGACAATGCACAGTAAGCATGCATTTTGTACCGTATCCAGACATATAAGGGGGAACATTTTCTCTTTGGAACGTTGTCCAATATCATTTAAAGTGAAACGGAAATCCGTCATTATGTCGTTGAAGTAATCTGAATTTGACGTGATGCCATTTGGTCGGAAAATGTCCACTTACCGGATCCACATCCAATATAATTATGTGAACTTTGGTTTGGCAATCGATTCAAAACAAGGGGGGGGGGTCTGCCTTCCCGGGTAGTTGGACACTGACGTTCAAACCGCCAGACGTAACTTTCGAATGAAACCCTAGTCATCATACTTTTCGTTTTGTTGCAACCCTCAACCTAGAACACTGCTCTCATTGCTCTTAGATCTAAATACTTACCAGATTTCTCGTGGCTTGAGGCAGCCTGCCTTACTCAATGGTTTGATCTTTGAGAGCGACGAATTTTCGATCTGCGTTGACATCTATTTAACCTTTGGATTAAAACCAACCATCGTGTGTCACTCATGAACGAAGAAACACATGCAATACCTATTCAAATAAGAGTGCTGAGCGCTCAGTATTGACAAGTGATTCTGGACAACCCACCGGCTCGTTTTCCTTGCTCTTTAATAACATACATTTCCTCACTGACTCGACGATAGAGAAATGACCTTGAAGAAGCGCTTCAGGGAACAAGAAAACCGTTTTCTGGCTGGAGTGGAGTGGAAAGCTCTTTCAAACCTCGCTATAGGACGTTTCAGTTTTGCTTTGCCTCCTAATCAAGCACTTGAACATTGAGCACATCTGATCAGGAGGTAACGCATAACTCTACAAATCCTAGCTAGAAGACGTTCGATCTTCGACCGAGCTTTCCACTCCAACACTGACGTACTCCATGACCTGATCATCAATTGTATTGTTCTTTTCCCTCACGCATTTTCCGGAGCCCGGTCAGATCTTCGGTTCATTACTCTCTGCCTTGGTGGGAGCACTTGAATGGATTTTGTCTTTTGAATCGTCAGTATTCGTTTTCCATGATAGACAGGAGAAGCACCATTTTCCGGCAGTGTCAAGAGGCGTTTTCCTTTCATGGATGCATGCTGATGTTGCTGATGTTGCTGATGCTGATGGGTGAAAAGGGTTACAGGGTAAAGAAGAAGAGCTCCGTCTCTTCAATTCATGGATGCCGCCAATTGAAACTTCAGCCATTGACGAGTTGTCTCGTCCAGTGTCACTAAATATGTGTACCCATGTATTTAAATTTAAATGTGGTCACAGCCGCTCGCTCTTGATAGCTAGCTAGTGCTGTTCATTCTTTTGAGCCCGTTTTCGTTCTCAGGCTCTTGTGGAGGAATTGGGGACAGTTTGACGGTGCTCAGCCCTCACTCGGGATCCGCGAACGCCTTTCCTCCGGCAGTTTGTGGCACTCTTACTGGCCAACACAGTAAGTTTGCAATCATTGACTAGATTCGCGAGATAGGAACAAGCACGTCTCACAATGCTCCTCATCAACTGGGCTCATTTCAGTGTATTTTGAAAGCGGCCGAAGCGGAAATGTGGCTGGGCAGATCGATATTTTCCAAGGAACAGGAACAGGAGAAAGGCGTTATAACATCAAAGTGACCTACATTCATTGCTCTAGCACATATCGGTAAGGGTACTTTTCGTATTAAAGACTGGCTTGGTTGGGATTGTTTTTTGAAGCCCTCACTTTTGTTATCCCTCTTCCAGCGCGCCCAGTGGATGCACCCAATACTTTACGGGATTAGCGGGTACAATCACCTCCTATAACTTTGCCGGGGGTCAGATCTTGGAAAACCAACATTACGGCAATTGCATTCGCCAAAACGAGGGTAGGCTGGCTTGTTATTTGGGTTTCAATCGGGATTGGACACTAATCCATCCATAATCGATGAACGATTAGGTTACTGTTCGGTGGTTTACTCGGAGACGCCCATCACAACGCCGGACCCGTTCAGTTTGAGTCCTGTTCCGGCAGGAGACCCGGCCACCGTTACGGTAAACCAAAACAAGCGTTTGTCTGTCTTCTATTTTCCGGACTGCCTTACCGCTCGCCACTGAGAATGAATGGAATTCCCAGTTGTTCAAGGCGAAAAATTAATTGCATTAGAAGTAGTAATATCCATATAAAATCCCATTCACCAACGAAGTAGAGTTGACGGATTTGGCTCGCCCATGAATTGACTACGAGTTCCATTTCAAGCTCCGGGTTTGCCGTCTTGAATTGCATCCTTCACTGTCCACTGAAAGATAGACATGATTGTCTCTGATTGATTGAAACATGCATTCTTGGAAGCGATTGTTCTGGGAAGAGAGCATGTGCAACCTCAAATCGATCGCTGAGACGGATAATGGGAATGATAATGTACTCACTCCACGCCAACGTAAGATAGGCAATCACAACAAGTGGATTCGAAAATGAAAATCGTCGGTCGAGGAAGCAATGGAGCGTGCGTGTTCAAATATCTGTTTCACTCTTGAAGCCATTACTCACGATCGAGTTGAAAACTGTTGAGAAACCCTTCCTTGTACTCTCACGCTGATGCCGACATCTGAGCACAGCTTGTTGAAGTAAAAAGAAAGATTTCCTATCTTGGCTCGAGAACAAAAGATCCAGCTTATGCATTGGTAAAGCCTTAAGAAAATGAGACCCTGACAACTGATAGGAAGGATGTCTTCAGAAGTTATTACTCAAAAGAACAAGGAAAACACGTACGTACTCGTTAAACTCAGTGGGTGATGGACATGTCCGGATCCAGTCATTGGCATATTTCAATTTCTCGAATAATCCAGGTAGTGACATCTCGTCAAATTGGAATGAAAAACATCTCACTTCTTAATTGGTTATTGGTTCCCAGGGTGTGGCCAGCCAACCAGTTCCTCGAAACTCTCAATCATCCGTTTTTCGTATTTGAACAAACCAAATGACAGTACAAGAGTGGTGAAATCTCAGCTTGTCTATGTCTTGCCCCAGCGAATCCCGTCAAATCAAAGGAAGCTCTCTATTTAAGTGGGAAAACGTGTCAAACTGAAAAACCAGTAGTGCACAATGACGTGTCCATCGGAAATGAAGAGACCTCGAAGCCATGGACTGATATTTGTGTTCATTTATCCAATACAAAGAAGGATAATGGTACTCGAAGAGGGCGCAATTGTACTTTACAGCAGGAAATCTGAAAACGAGCTTGGCGTGGTGTAATTTGCAACACCGTCTAAGGCTAATGATTTAATGCGTGACATTCTTATTTATGTAGGACAATTGCATGCCTCTAAGTCATGTGACGGTTCCCAGTCAAATCATCCAACACCTAGACTCTCCGCAGGCCTCACAAAGTCTTGGTAAGTGTCATGATATTGTAGCTTATTCTCGAATGCCAACTATTTCCTAAGGGTGACCGTTGTTTCTAGTTACCTACGTGCCCTCCATGAGGTGCAACAAGGTGTTTGGCAGCCTTCCTGGAACCGCCGTCCCCGGAAGTCTCGAGTGTAAGTACGTTCATCTCGGGAAAGACCTCCTCGTCTTTCCCTTCGTTCTACTTCTTCCATAAATGATATGATTGACATTTGGCACTACTGATTGGTGGATTCACCCAAAACAGCGGTCTGAACTTGTGCGCCCATGGGTGATCGATGATGTTCAATCTGCGATGAGATGATGATTTGGTCTGAATTAGTGCCATAATCTCGAAAGCTAATTGGTCTCCTCTCTTTTTTTCCAGCTGAGCGAGGTTTTCCGTTCGTGTTGGGATTTCATTCGCGATCGAGTGAAGCCGGAGCTTTGGCCGATTTGGGAGGATTCAGTTTGGATTTCCGACAAAAGCCGTGTTAATCAACGAGCATTTGTTTTATTAGACAATTTGGTTGCCACCCAAGACACCAGAACATGTATTAGGATTTGACACATGACTTCATCAACTTCGATATGTTTCTTGCAATGACAGTAACGAATAAAAAACTTGTTAATTCAAACACAATACGCCGTTGTTGTTGTTGTTGTTAAGAGCTTGGGTCTAAATTGATCGACAAATGCGGATTCTCTTGTGGGGCTCACAAAGAGCTTGGATGAACAACACTAAAAGTCACTCTTGATTTCATGTTCGGCGATATTCTAAGCAAAATAGTCTACGCAAAAACCTGAAGAGGTGCTTCATTCCACGAGCTCTTCGGACCTGGAACATTGTGCCTCAGGAACTGAGGGCGGAGATGTGCCATCAAAAGTTTGAAATAAAAATTCAGGCATTCACCTCGACCCTGCCAATTTAGAACCTCAACTTACCGTTTTCCTTTCTTTTCCTGCCAAGATAATTCAAGTAAAAAAGTGTAGCTAAAACATTTCAAAGACAAATGCATACATGCATCCATAGCCGTCAAGGAAAAGCCATGATTGGTTCTCAAAACAGCCAAATCACACGATTGAAATGACATCCTCGTTTTGACGTCGTGCTTAAANGCCTTGGCCGTACAGCAGGCGGGTGAGGTGTGGGAGTATGGTCAAAAACCGTGACGACAGATTGATTTTCTATGCGTATTATGATAGACACTCGACAGGCCATTCTAGAGAAATTAAACATGTCGAAAGAGAAACGCAACGTGGGAGAAATCCTAATATCCCAATTTCGAGGCTTGGCCAAGAGCTACCTGGATTGCGGTTTCCGGAGTCTAGTTTGTTAAAGCTAATTACAGAAGCCTGGATCGAGGGAAGATCGTACCTTAAAATACAATTTGGATTGTAGTAAAGTACGGTACATCCTGTTCTCGATCTAAGATTTCCTCCTTTGCTTTCAAACCAAATTTGACTCCGGAATCTGAGACGAGTTGTCGAGCAGGGGTTTGTCCAAAGGCTACATAGTCTAAGTAAACCAACCTGGAGAGGGTGGCTGTACCTCGGATTGATGTCAACATTTGAAAAAAGCCACGTTCCCTCCTTTATTATAACAACTCATGGTGTTTCGAAAAACTTTCCTCGAGATGATTGCTTTATTAGTAAGCCTCGAATAAAAAAGTTATGAGAAAGCGACATCAAGGGGTTATGGCTTCGGAAAGAGGTCAACAATAAACACCCCCAAAGATGCAACATAAGGAAGGTTTTAGAGAACAAATGCAGCTTTTTTTTAAGTTGCATATCTTGAAACCACGACTAGTTAAAGTGATGCCTAACCATGATTCATATTTTCGTTAAATATTGAATAAAAGTACAATTCACATTTCCAACGAATGCCCTAAATTGCCCTAACCTAAGAAATAAGCCATTGTAAAATCTTTTACAGGTATATTGATATTGCCAACACTAAGGAGAAGTATTTTAAAGTTATTCTTCGTCACTTAACTTCAGGACATTTACTTGTATACAGATGAACAACAAATGAGTCCCTTGGGCGCACTTCATGTGGTGAGCTACGTAGAACTACAAACCACAAAATCCTAGGGTGTTTCAAGAGCCTCATGATTGGATTATTGACAATGAAGTGAACCCATATTTGGAGGGATAGAGAGGGCAAAAAAAGCGTCGAGTCCAATTTCGGAGAAAATTAAGCAAAGAGGAAACAAACCATGGTGAAATTGATACCTATCAATCGGTGACATGTGGAACTTTGGATATTTCTTTGTCTAGAGTAACTGATTCTGAGAACGCCATACAACAGCTTAGATTTGATGACCATGTCTTGTCACTCTATTCTGAAGGAGTCCATCATCATTCCGATGATCATCTTTCAAGAGATCGATTAACAACCCCTTCCCCTTCCCCTTTCCCCCCGTGCAAGGTCTGGAGGATTGACCAACTTAAAACAGATTTGTGGGAACAACAACTCGCGCACACATCAAATGAACTCAGGCAATTTCCCAACTCACGATTCGAAAGTGAGTGGAAACCGCGAAACATTTGGCGAGTCAATCATTTTATGAAACGTATTTCATTGATTATTCCGAGCACTTGAACGTGAAATCGAAAGCGTGGAACCGAAATCCGAATTCTGTGGGTATTCTCGACTCGTATTTATTCATTTGCCCAATAAAATGATGAAATAATGGAAGATCGACTCAAGTATCCATTCACGATTTTCACGCTCGAGGGAATATTGAAATACAGATCCACGTCACTGACACAAAATCATTTATGCAAATAAAAGCATAGGCTCTTAACGTCTGATTGAAATGCAGGTTTCTTGATGATCCAAACGATTTCTAAATATAATGCCCAACACAAAACGTGCAATTACCACCTATCATTTCCAGCATGGGTTTGGAAATTGGGGCACCATTTACTTTTCTAAAGCAGGACTTTTAGTGGAACATACGAGCCGAGTATATTGCTCCAAACTAAAAAGTGACGGGTTGACTTTCTTTCAAAATTCATAATGCGCTTTTAAATTGTTTCCGGACTTCATGTGCAATACATTTGGTAAGTGTAGGTACTAGAATTTTCCCACAATTAACTTTTTACGGGAAGAGCACATGCAGTAATGATCTCCTCACACATATTGAGATGCAGTCAAACGCAGCATGCTCTATTGTCACACAATATTTAAATCCTTTCCTTCGGACTGATTAGGAAGGCACATGAAAACCAAGTTAAAATCTTACTTGATGAGAGAAGTATATGTACTAACTTTTGATTGAATCGCTCGATTGACAATTAATCAATATGACAGTGCAGGTTGGCTTTAGCATAAACAGAAAAATTGCCATTTGAGGCACACATTGTCAATTGTTCCCATGTCATTGATTTCTTTCAATTTATGGAAAGTCACCTAAATTCGACGAACTCGCGCAATCGCTGAAAAGTCCTTTAACATGGACTTGCTTGGTTTGATTTCTACTATACTAATTAATGTATTTGGATAAATCCGAAGCTTAACATTGCCAAAATACAATGCAGGCGAAAATTGCGTAACGTATATTAAGCATGCTATTGCATTTTTTCCTCATCTTTATTTTTTGAAGGATTTAAGAGCAATCGTGTAAGTTGGCGCCAAATTTGAAGACCACCTTCAGCCCCAAGTTACACAAAGCCCTGCCAAATGTTTGGTAGAATCTTCAGAACATTTAGTTCGACATTTAATGGCAACCCCCCTGAGCTAATCGAAACAATGGCAGTAGAACAAAAGAAAAAAGTGCCCATTGAACTATCAAGAAAGTTTAAGACGGTAAAAAGTAAAGAAGCATTTAATCGCTTATTGCTGTGACCACCCAATCATCAGGAACGGGGAAAAACAGTATTGGTAATATGAGTGAAGAGAAAGAGAGACATAAAAGAGTAAGTTAATTTGTCGAAGCCTGGGCACAACTTTATAAAACTACACTAATTTAAGTGTTTATTTGCGAGAATACATCTCATAGGACATTACATGACTGTTAATTGATGATAATTGATGATGCAATTGCTCAAGATGTGGGTTCCAACGGTAGGCCGCCATTCGAGGCGTCAAAGTCCACTAGAAATATTGGTTAGAGGAAATGGTCCGTCTTTCATTGGGTTATTGAGCTCTAGGTGGCAGGTTGCTCTCGTTTGGTTGGCCGACGTCCGTGTTCAAGGATGTTCAAGGGTAACTAACTCGAATGTCCGACCAGATCAAATGTCTTATCGAAAATGACATGAAACTATGGTAAGAATGTCATTTTCTTGTATCGGATACACGCCCAAGAACTATATCAAGAAAAAATGCTTACCAAATGGAAAGGTACTCCTTCTGTTATTTGAAGATTCTTTAATTCGGTTAGTAAAAACAAAGTATACAAGGGGATAAAACAACTGATTGAGTGATTGGTAAATATTTCTTTTCCGTTCCTTTACACCTTCACCCAGATCACGGCAATCTGATTAAGATGTTTGGATTGGCTTGATGAAACGACGGTTCCATAGCATTTGAACGCCATCCACTACGAGAACGGAACTCCTGTCTGAGGATCTCATGTCCAGAACGGTTCCAGTGAGATCCCATCTCTTGGTCTGAGGATTCTGAATGCGAAAATGGGTACCGATTGGAAGCTTCTTGAGGGAATGGGCATGGAGATCATGGTATTCCTTAGAGCTCGATTCATTGTTCTGCTTATCTTGGAGTGATTTGTCAATGTTTTGGTCGACAATTCTCTCGTATGCACGGGACGATGCGGGTGCAAAAGATCGTTGGCGTCGACCAAATAGCCATTGAGCTGGGCTCAATCCATCATCCAGTGGGCAGTTCCTCCATTCTAAGGGTGATTGCTGGAAGGCCCCCCTCCCATTACAATCGACCTTCACAAGCATAGACTTGGACACTTTAACAAAGGCTTCAATGAGCCCATTTCCTCGACTGTGATATGGAGAGACATGTTCAGGATGGATTCCCACTTTGGAACAGAATATCTTGAACTCTGAACGGAATTGAGGACCTCCATCTGACTTGATCGTGCAAGGAATGCCGTATTCCATGACCCATTGCTCAAGGATCTTGATGATCGACCCAGTATTGGTCTTGTTCAATGGTGACACACACAACCAGATTGAATACTTGTCAACCATGGCCAGATATTTCTTGTTTTTGTCCTCAAATAAATCAACGGAAACGCATTCAAACAGTCTTGAAGCGGCAGATGATTGAATAGGGTCATAGGGTTGGCTTGGTCTCATTTCCTGGCATTTAGAACATGCTTGTATCATTTGATTGATATCGTTGGTGATACCGGGCCAGAAATACAAAGATTTTGCCAGCAATCGAGTAATCCTCAATCCTTGATCAGAAAGATGGAGATTGGCAAGGATTTTCTTACGTCCAGCCTCAGGCACAATTAAACGTTTGATATGAACCAATAACAAGCCAGTGAAAGGATCAAGCGAAATTTCATCCCATTGCTTACAATAAATACACCTTGGCAGGATGCGACATGGGCAGAGACTTCAATGGCACTTTTTCGAGCTGGGGGTCGGTCTGCTTTTGGGTCCACCTTGACAACACAAATAGTGCCTTGCTTTCCAAAGTCTTCATAATCTTCCTCCTCGGCGGCAAATCTTGGTGACCGGGAAAGGGCGTCAGCAATATGATGATTTTTGTCTTGGACCCATTTAATATCGAAAGTATACCCAGAAGGCTTAGTTTTCAAGTTTTTGGAGTCTCTTATTGTCCATTTCCGAGATGTCGTATTGTTGACGATGCCGAGAAGCGGGCGATGATCTGTAACAACAGTGAAACTAGTGCCGAGTAAGTATAATCGACCCTTCTCACAGGCTTTCTGAATTGCTAACATTTCCAACTCGGCGATAGAGTAATTTCTTTGGGCACTATTGAGGAACATAGATCCACATTGAACTTGTTTCGATATTCCATCACCATGGAGTTGGAGTAAAGCATGGCCTAAACCGGTTCTTGAAGCATCAGTGGCTGGCTGGCCGGCATATTGGGATCATAGTGGGCGAGTATCGGACTGTTCGGGCCAACTAGAAGGGATGTAGTCTTTTCAAAGGTCTCCCGATGGGAACACATCCACTTGAAGACCACGTTCTTTTTCAAAAGGTCTCTCAAAGGCTGTAGAGCATGGACTAAATCAGGAATAATTGGCCCAATTGGTTAACAAGTCTCATGAAGGAGCGAAGATCAGTAAGATTAGTCGGACTGGGAAATTCTGAGATGGCAGAGATCTTAGCAGGATCAGGTCCAACACCTTCTGGAGAAATGATAAAGCCTGCAAATTTGACTTGAGTACCAACTGGGATCTTTTTGCGAAAGAGAGTGATGTGATTCTCACGGCAACGTTGAAAAACCTCTATGATGCTCCTTTTCAACTGCTCCATGCAGGCACCGTAGGCAAGAATGTCATCGACTAGCTTAATTCGAAGTCCAGCTCGCATTGATGATATCCTTTACAAAGATCAGCCACCATATAATATTGAGCATCGTGAGGGATGGATGCTGCTAGTATTGGGTGATAGAAAAGTGTGAGTGGGACGAAGCACCTTTGTATTCAAAGCAGAAAAATCGGTCACAATTCTGGCATCCTTGACGATCTCACCCTCTTCATTCACTTTATCAGGCTTCGGCACCACCAGAGAGGGGCTACACCACGTGGTGGGCTCTGTAGCAGGTTCAGTAAAGCCAGATTTATCGAGGAAAGCATCCTCCCGTTCGACAGCTTCTCGAAAAGCGAATGGAACGGGTCTGGCCACTGTGATATTAATGGGTGTGACATCGATATTAGGATTGAGATAGATGTGCATGGGCTCACCCTTCATCGGCTTAAGAACCTGTGCGTTGAAGATGTCTGCATACTTATCACAGAGATCATAAAGCTCGTCAAACTCATTTTTTTGAGCTGTGACGACAACTCAGAGCAAAGGTATGAATACGATCTTGTTCCAACCGAGGGAAAGAGCTTGGAAGCCTTCTCATTTCAATCATGTGATGCCAGGAAAATAAAATATCCTCTCGTAGCTCTGAAGTCACATATGCCTCGATCGCACTTTCATATTTATCTAAATAGCACACTTTCAACTTGACGTAACCCATGCATACGAGAGCAGAATCATTGGCAGCCATAATCTCGGGTTTGTAATCCGTCAGAATACGAATCTTGTAACGTTGGACAAGGTCGCTTGAAATCAAAGTTTCAGTGCAACCGGTATCAGGTAGCACGAACATCGAGAAAGCATCGCCATCAACGGGACATATGTTAATGCGAGCCCGAGGCGTTTCGCGAGACAGGTTATTGCGTGACATTCGGGCCATTGACACAGCGCCGGGTTTATTTTGGAACTCTAAGTTAAATCCCGATGATTTGACCGCGGGTACCAAACAAGTGGAAACCTTGGCTTTGACAGTAGCCGATAAAATAGGCTTCGATCTGGGGGAGGTATGTGAATAATCTGGGTTAGTCGTCGAGCGTTCAACAGCCTTGCGCTTCTCACAACATGGGCTGAAATGTCCGATGACTTTGCAGAAAGTGCATTCACGCTCTTTAGCGGGGCATATCTCATGGTTTGCGATTGGTGAACCTGTTGCAGTTTTTGCAACTAGTATTATCCTTTAAAGGTTGAGAGACACCCTTTTTCTTGGCTTTGTACGAAGAAGTCTCAGCCGCATTCACCATGGAGTTTCCTGCGATGGATGACTCGACCCTGTCTGCGCGTTGCCAAGTACGGCCAATTGAGATAAGCTGATCCTTGGTGGGCATCTTATTAACATCATCTTTGTTGCTTTGACGAAGACATTCCTTTCTCAAAAGTTTCTCATATACACCAGTGCAAATCCTGAGGACATCAATCTTTTCAACGGTTGAATTGGTCGGGTCGGCCTCCTCGCCTTCCATACGTAAACGCAAATACCAATCATTGAACGATTCGCCTTGTTTCTGGTGGCATGTGAAGAACGAAACAAGTCGGGTCAGAGTAGGGATATGCTCGACAAATACCATCTCAAGTGCCTTCATGCAACTGCCATCGCCAAAAATAGGCATGTCATCCTGGATCTCAGCATTGAGCCTATGTTGGAGACTGAGTTGCACACAATTCGAGAAGTAGCCCTGTTGTTCCACAGTGTCATACTCGGACATGGCATTGGACGAATAGTAGATCTTGAAGGCCTTCTTCCACATTGTGAACTCACCAAGACTACTCTTGTCTAGGCTTAGTTCGCTTGGTTTAAGAGTGTTGTTAACTTTGGAAAGTCTGGTCTTATGCTGTGGATCAGATGAGCTCATGGCAACCAAACGCTTAATCTTGATCTCACATTTCTCAAATTGAACCAATCCAGCCATCACACGTTTGAACTTAGTAACATCATTGCTCATGCCAGCCTCCTCTATGTCCATCTCCTCACAAAATCCAGCAAGATTCTCCCGCAACGAACTTATATATCGGACCTCCATTTTAGCAACATCAGCTTTCACAGCTTGAATGATCAAAGTATCTTGGGAAGTCATGCCATCCTTTATCACCAAAATAATCTGCGTCCCTATTTGTGACCTCCCCGTGTTGGGAAACCATGTTTCGCGCGGGAAACTGATGGCGCTTTCAAGCTAACCAGGCACGCCAACTAATCGGTGGAGAATAACGTTTATCCCTGTTTAATCACTCTCAACCCCCAAAATCATCTGCGTCCGTCCCCATTTGTGACCTCCCCGTGTTGGGAAACCATGTTTCGCGCGGGAAACTGATGGCGCTTTCAAGCTAACCAGGCACGAAGATTTCGTTCGAATTCCTGGATGAGGATATCAAAAAGTCTGGCTGCCATGGCGAGGATAGGATTTGTCGTGGTCTTGGGAGTAGATCCGTTACTTCTATTGGGCCATGGAAAGGTACTCCTAATATATGAAGATGCTTTAATTCGGATAGTAAAAACAAAGTGTACATGCATGTGGATCACACGGGAAAAAAACAACTGATTGAGTAAGGTTGAGTCATTGGTAAATATTTCTTTTCCGTTCCTTTACACTAAGTATTCAAGTTAAAAAAAGGGGGATATATGAAGAGAGATGAAACTGGAGAACTATCTAACGCAACGAACTCAAGGAACTGACGCAACCTAACTGTGACTTTAAATGCACCCATCTATAATTTCAGGGTGCGATCAATACCTTTGGTACCAGACTTCAAAGGAAGGCAAACCGTCATTTGACCAAAGAAAATCATGAAAATCATGGACAATGTTCTACTGACAATTACACAGGGCGTTAATCGTTGCTCAATAAAAGGAACGGATTGCAATTACAATTACTGTGGACAAAAAGAGTAATTCATTACACAACCGTTACTCGCTCAGAATAAAAGATCCGTTCCAACGTGATGCACTTATGGGCATTGATATTGTTCGCTTGTATTCAAGTATTCAATTAAATATTTTAAGTATCTTCCACATCTTTAGTCTCTTTTAAAATATTTAACGAGCATTAGTATTAAATATTTTGCCTTTGTCGGAGGAAAATATCATCGAGACATTTCACATTTAAATCAGAGATCTTTTACTGGTCTCGACGAGACAAATATATGATTGTTGGAGGTTTGCAACAATCTCACAAAAAGTCATGATGGGAAAAATCTCAGTTTTATGAATTCTCGAGATTAGAAATCTTCCCTATGCTCAGGCCAAAAGAAGATTTCGCTCTCAGTCAGGTCTTTTCTTCCAACGAAATGTGAATGAGGAGAAATTTTTAATAAAGTAGTGCAAGTGTAACAGGATTTGAAAACAAAATACACCTTCAAAGTGTATAGGAGGAGCAAGCACTATTTTCAGCCCGATCCTCCCTTCCCTCTTTAAGATACATTGAAATAGCAAAAAATAAAAACAAAATCTTCTAAGATTGCACAAAAGTTTCAAGTTTCCTCAGTTGTCAAGAGAGAAAAAAATAATTCAATGCCACTCTGGAGCGTGAAAAAGGAACAAGTAAAGTGTATCATTTTTAATCGTTACAATTACACCATTACAAAATGTAATGAGATCACAAATCCGTTTTTGAAAAGATGAACGAATAACTGTGATTTCGTTGCTTGCATTTTCGTTACTATTGCCCCAGAGTCACGACGACAAAATATATTAAAGCTACCTACAATTGATTTATATATATCATATTATATATCATAGGTGTTAGAGTAGGAGGAATGAGCCTAGTTTGGCCGACAAAGCCAACCATCAAAGGGGTAAATTGTGCGAAATGAACTTTTGTCACGAAAGTCTAACCTTTTACTCATTCACACATTTCACCTTTATTTGCGCCTTTTTACATTTAATTTGCACTTTTTGCATGTTTGAACTAAAAGCAGATATCTGATTGATTTCAGCCTGGCCTTAGAATTGGTTTTGACTTTCAAGCCATTGACTGCCTTCGAAATCAAAGTGTGAAAAGCAGAATTATGAACAAAAAAAGTAACTCACCCCATTGTCATGAGCGCCACACCATTATTGAGAACCAAGGGAAAACAGTTCTCAAAAGTGCCAGTTTCAAATCCAGAGACAGAAGCTTAACAAGTTTACCCTCAAAACGGACCCCTTTTGCTTTCCTTATTTTCTCCTGGCTAACTAACTCCAAATGGCCAGCATCACACTTCTAGCCGTATGTTTTGCCAGATACTGGTGAACATTTATGTCGACTTGTTAAAAACGCCAAATGTGTTATGTCCTTCAGACTCGTGCTTTCTCTTTGCATTTGAAGGAATCAACTAGTCAGAAACCGGCTCACGACCATCTAACAAAATGGTTCCGCCTACACTTGCCATGTACCGGGCCAAATGTATCAACCTGTTCAACCTTTTCTTGTCTGTTTGCTTTCGATGTGATGGTGCTGGAGATTGATGGCACTGTTAAGGAACCGTTCACGGCTTGCGTCCAAAATTCTCATTGTACTTCTTTTTGTTGATGTTGCAAATAAATGTTGCATTCTCAATCTTTATTGCGTCTATTAAAGAGCTGGATCGCGGGTAGAAGTCAATGCAAAAGGCTGCTAAGGCTCCTTCAACATGGAAGCAAAGCAAGAGCGCTTGAAGCTGTCTCCGTGATTGTTGTTTTGACTTTGGCCTTTGCTCAATGCCAGTCACAACCATAACTGTGGACAGCTATTTGGCTTGGTTAGAGAATGAAGGGTCTTGAATACTCGTCTCAGTCGTCGGGAACGATGGCCGTAGCAGATGTAGTACCTTATCACCACCATGAGAACCATGTCCGGAATCCTGCTAGCCAAGCGTTAATCACGCTTTCCTTAACGGGTGTGAAGCGTCTCCATGGGAAAACAGCTAGACAAGCCGCACCCATGACCAAACGAACCTTCTTGGTACTGATGGATACTACACAAATAGTGTCTGTGTCTCTGCATGATGCAAGTTGGATTTGGGCTGAAGTGGGAACTTTCGGCAGTTGGTCCTCCTAGAGTTCCATGCCCGCTAAATACTGCCGAACAGCAAAGGGCCAAAAAAGTTGCGATTGTCCACAGATCTGGCCCTTAATAAATATCATGTCTCTCCACCTGAATGCTCCCAAACAAGTTACAGGCATCCACAAAGCATCCGTTTTGGTGTGCTCATCGCTAACACATCTCTAACTACACGCCGAATATTCAGGTAGGAGAAATGCCAATTTCGTAATAATGCAACAATAAGAAATCGTATTGTTTTTATATGTTTCAACTCTAAAATGGCAACGTCATAAGTTATAGTCATGGGCCTACATAATTGTGTTGATGTGCATTGCTGCTACCTGTCACATGCATTTCATGTGTTGCCAAATCAACTTTTGTTTTTGGGCTTCACTGTCAGAAAATGAAGCATAAAACAAAAATGTGTAAACCATTGCCAGGACAGCGAAATCATGTTGCGAAATTCTCACAAATAAGTGATTGGTCGTTGCATTTTCCTTGACATTAATGCCTAGTGAATCCCAACCTCGTCACTTTGCAAGATCATTGTTCGATGCAGAGTTCGACCGGCATGAAGTTCCCGAAATCCCTGATTAAAGTGTTGATGTTGGCCCTGATTGGGGTTAATCGAAGATGGACGTTGGCCCTCATTGTGAGGGGAACAACCCTCGGGCCTGACTTTGTTCGTATTATGGGCGCAGGTTAGCCATCACCAGTGGTTGGAAAAACAGTTTGTGATTTTGGTGAAAGTAGTTGTTTTTAAGTTACGAAAATCAGCCAAAATAAGTTCCGAAAGCGTAAAAAATAAGTTTGAAAAAGGTGAAAATAGTTTTTTACTTGTTTGGATATACAAGCATCAATGTGGTATTTAGGGTAAAGATTGCTTGATTCATAGTTTTTACGATCTCCTTGCTCTTTGGGGTCAGTACACTCCCAGATCTTTGCCCTCGGTCTGTTGTTTGTTGTAAAGGGATTCGTTGTTCTTGGATGAAGTTCTCCTCATACCAAAGGTTTAAGGATGGACACCAGAAAGGCTCACCTATTTCCCTGGGTCTCTTGCCGGTCTTCATCAGGCCCTTGGTTTTGGTTCTGACATCAAGACTGCTCTCACTTGGATTGCAGAACATTGTCTTGGTGGCAAACGATGGGAGAGTTACACTTCCTTTTAATGAAAGCTTGGGTTTTAATGTCAAACAAATTTTTGAGTTTTTTTTGCAGAACATTGTCTTGGTGGCAAACGATGGGAGAGTTACACTTCCTGTTAATGAAAGCTTGGGTTTTAATGTCAAACAAATTTTTGAGTTTTTTTTGCAGAACATTGTCTTGGTGGCAAACGATGGGAGAGTTACACTTCCTTTTAATGAAAGCTTGGGTTTTAATGTCAAACAAATTTTTGAGTTTTTTTTGCAGAACATTGTCTTGGTGGCAAACGATGGGAGAGTTACACTTCCTGTTAATGAAAGCTTGGGTTTTAATGTCAAACAAATTTTTGAGTTGGGACAAACATTGCCCCGCGTTTTTCCTCGGTTTTAGGTTATTTTATGGTTAAAAATTATGCAATAGTTTTTTTTTTGCCCAAAATATGACCAAAGTAGTTACAAAACTTAATTCAACCTCAAAAAATATCTATCCGACCCCTGGTCATCACAGATACATAGCAAAAAAGTCAAAAAGGAGGAAAAACTGACATTTATTTGCTTTATATTATAGTTGCCAAGCCTTGTCCAATCCAATTTCCGGCGGCCTTTGACAGTGGGAGCAAGTGTTGCAAAAGCTTCTCCGTAGCTGATCGAGTTACTGCTTTGGAATTTGAGGATTCGGAGTCGACGTGTACCAACAACGATTGGATCGCTTGCCCGACAAGGCACATGCCTTGTATTTCCCATTTCAAACCCTGTAAGTATCACTTAAGTTGTTATTTCTGCTTGATAATCTTCTCTGCGAAAAAGAAACTGAAACTATTCCCGGTGCTAGGAATCAAAGTCAATTTTAGAGCTTGGAAGATGGTCAGTTTTCAATGTGACATAACCAATACATATATTTGAAGCGGGCAATGATTTCCAGAAACGTAGCTCCTCTACTAGATCTCCATTAATCATACTGATCTAAGAAATGCCCCCAATACCTAAATGGAGTCTCAGTAATCGTCAACTTTGGTAGGGGTAGGGAGTTAAACTTGTAAACGGATCAAGGCCTGTTTATTCCCGGCGAATATGCCATCATAAGAAACAAAACATTGAGCTCAAGCGAGGAAAAAGAGACAATGACTCATCAAGTTTAGTAATTTTTAGACCTAAATTTGATTATTGCAATTCGTGTATGAGGCCATGACTGGCATTTTAGTCGCATTTCGTTTGTCAAACACATTTCATTTGAAAGTCGGTTGGCATCTAATTCGAATCAAAGATCTATCTTGGTCATTGAGTACACTTTCCTTTTATGAACACTAGCTTTCAAAAATGTAGTGTTTACCCTTCTTGAACCCTTTAGAAGCCAAGGTGCTATTTTTGGAGGCTTTATTTCATTCCGCTACCTTTTAGTTGCTAATAAAGTTCGTCTGAGGTGTCTTGGCTTCGCCGGCTTTTTGGCAGCTTATCTTTATCTACTAGAGCAAAAGTAATGAATGAATCAATACCTTGAAAAAAATCATCTACTAGTAGGGACCCAACGAAAGCAACAAAACTGAAAGTTTTAAGCAATGTTTCAGATATCTGCCCTATTTACGCCTCTGTGGGATTAGATCAAGGGTGCTGCACCGCTTCAGTGACACGTTGGGCGGAAAAGGAAACTCCACCTTGTCGAGGAGTTAAGATCTCGATGGACACGCCCTCTTCATGTTGTCCCACCGAGGCGTTCATCTATGTGGAGGCTTGCGCTCAGAATCGTCGAAAATGTCTAAACTATGGTAATAGGTACATGTCCCACCCGAACTTTCATTGCAACTCGGTTCGTTTTGAAAAAAACAAACGACTTGCCAAGTTCAATTGAATCAACCCATGACTTGTGCCCTCGTTGTATGTTTGTTAACAAATATCACCTTATGGTTGTGTATTGTAAATGTCAACGAAATATTTTCTGGACAAAAAATGGGCAAAACGTAGCCCCAAAAGTACCCTGTTAGTAAGAACATAGGATGTGGCTCCAAAGGAAAGATTTTTTCAGGGAGTAGATAGAAACCTTTTTCGCTTTATTTTGACTCTTAGACCGCTCAGCCACTAGAAAAATACCAATAGCATAGATTTTTTTTGGAACTTTTTCCACCAAGCGCCCAACATTTGCACAACGTGGCGGAAGATTGAAAGCTGCCTTCCAATAAGGGGCGTGCCAATAAAAGGAGCTTGATTAATTTCAGATTACCAGGCGCGCTGGTATTTCGTTCTGGTGGGCTATGTGAATTGCCTGTTCGTTCAACAATTAACATGGGTTTAGGGCATCCTGAGTGATATCAGCGACTCTTTTGGGTCGGTCTTTCTTGCAAAAATCTCTTCTGTCTATCTACTTGTCACCATAGAATGAGACTATTGGCGACTCTGATCGTTCTCCGGGGATCATCATCGTTCACTTTCATGCCATGATAACTCTAGCAAATGGTGTTTCACTATACGTAATATTCCTTCTTCACCTTAGGGCCTGATAACCGACCTAAACGCTCGGGATGACTCAATCTTTACAATGTTTGTTTGAGATTTACTGCTTTTAGGGCCATTGCCTCATGTGGTGAAACCAATCCAACCAATTGTGTTGGAAGAGGAATCATGGGAGGGATATAATGCGTCATTTGCATTGATTGACTCGCTTTGTGATATTAAGCACCTCACGTATTGGATATCAAAGCCTCGAGTTGGCCATTTCGTATTCGATTTGGGTTACCATCTCATCCCTCACAAGCTAACTTTGAGAAATTCTCGTCACGATGAGAAAAATCGTAGGTAACCATTTGGTCAGTTGTTGACGGGTTGGCTACACGTAAAAATTCAGAGCCTTTTGCTATGCCTAAAAACATTTTGAGACATTCCGACGTTGCTTCCATTTGATACAAAACGTGACCACAGTGTTCAAAAAACCCTATCAAGTTTTTAGATAAATTTCTAAGCAAATATTAGCAATTTTCTACCTCAAAAAGTCTTAGGGAATAACTTTGATTTTATTGCTTTATGGAATTCTAGCCCACACAAAAAACTTACGTACCTAAATACATTATAAAATCTAAAATTTTCAAAAACCTACTCAGTGTAAACTAGGAGCACAATTAGTTAGCTCTTGAATCTGACATATGATATCATCTATTTCATATTCCTTAAAATTCATATGAAATACATATTTCTCTTACCTGAGTCATCTCAATGACGAAGGTCATTCTGTGCAGAGGGTACTGCACCGGTGTGAGGTCATTAATCATGAACCAGTGGCAAATTTAATAAGAAACAGTTGCCAGAGGCATTTTGTTATCTTGAATTGTAGACGGATATTGTTATCAATTTTGCTGGTAGCATGCATGCTGCAAGTGAAATCTCTATAGAGGAAGTGTATGTGTTTATGCTCTCTTTAGTGCCGCACCTAATACCTCAGGTGAGATCATGGATGAGGCATATCGTGAAATTGGGGCAACCGGTGGGCGGCGGGTGGAGGTTGTCACACTCACGTCCTATTAGGACGGAATTTCACGAATAATGCCGCGCGGCTGGCCTTGTTGGCAGTTTTTCCCGCGAATGTTAGCTGTCCTGCCTTCTCAACCTGTTTATGAACTGGCCGTGAGTAATATTAGGGTGCCTGATAATCAGTCATTTCGATGACTTATTCAGAGATAATATGTTCTTTCA
>NC_081441.1:1227090-1239798 GCF_007210705.1 Tigriopus californicus | reverse complement strand
AAATATTTAAATATTTAATTCTATGACATTGTTTGTTGTATGTATTGTCTTCAGAATTCAAGTGAATGCGTAACTAAGTCTGCACATGATGATTGTAAAACACATTTTCAAAAAGTACACTTTTACTATGTTTTAAGTGACATTATATAGCATTTTTTAGTTATTGTGAGACTATGCAAGAAAAAGAAAACTAATCTTTCATTTATGTGATGTTGAAAATCAATAATAATTCTTTGGGAAATAGAATTAACATATAACCGGGGCATTTGGGGCTAAGAACGATGAAATTTGGACCATTAAATCCCATGTAAGTAAGCAGCGGTGAAATAGATGATATCATAAATAATATTCAAGAGTTAACTAAGTGTGCTCCCAATTCACATTGAGTCGATTTTTGAAAATTATAGTTTTTATAATGTTTTTAGGGATGTAAGTTTTTTGTGTGGGCTAGAATTTCATAAAGCAATAAAATCAAAGTTGTTACCTAAGACTTTTTGAGATAGAAAAATGCCAAGATGTGTTTGTGAACTTCCGTCAAAACTTTAAAGGGTATTTTTCAATTCTGTGTGACATGAGTGTCTCAATATGCTGCGCTAATGTAAAGCCACCAGCCCTTCAGGGTGAATGCATTTTCTTTTTGTTTCAGGGCTGTTCAAGATTTCACCTTTTCTGGATCTGGGATTGAGGCGCCATATGATTGGGTTCAATTGGCAACTGGTCGCTTAGAAAATCCAATGAGTCCTGAAGTACCCTTTTGTGGCGTTCCATTGACCTTTTTTCCGATTAAAACCGACTTCAACTTGAGATATTTCAGATTTGATATAGACACTTATTATAACCACGGAGGTGCGCTTAACTACATCACAGTCGAATAGCCGGAGACTTAGCTGCCACTCGCACATATTATGTCTTTGCCATTTCACGCACAATCGTTTGAAACTTATTCGGTAGGGGAATAAAAAAGAATCAAATACAGATAAAAAAAACTTGTCAATCGCCCCAGGTCGATACGTATTTTTTCAATGCTGCCCTATTGCATGCCTAATCCCAATGATTGTAATCATGATTAGCTCAGCGAAACAGTTTCCTACCTAGAAAATGCCATTTGAACATGTAAGAACATCATTGTTCCAAGTCTCTTCATTGCTCCACTTCGGAAGCTTAGTACAAGTAATGTCAGTATCTCTTCCTATGCTGATGATACAAAATTAGTTTGCGGTAGTCTGGTAGAGATCCTACATAAAATTTGATCTTGAGCCACTGAGAGTGGCATGGCCTTGAATGGAATGAAATTCCGCCCACTGACCTTCGGGTCGACGCTATTAGACTCGCCACTCGTTGGTGATGAAGGTAACACTTTCGAGCAGGTTTCGTCCATGAAGGATTTGGGTGTAGTCCTCCAAGGGTAAAAAAAGGCAAAAATGATTGACCATCTTGATCATGTGATTCGGTTTTGTATTTGATCAAGTTGTCCGCTGGATCCAATCGTCTGGTGGGTTGAGCTGCCCAACGGATCGAGTTGTCCATTGGATCAATCTGTTTGCTGGGTCGAGTTGTTAGTTAGCTTGAATTGCCTAGGGGTCGAATTGTCCGGCCACCAATTTTACTCAAAAGGCAATAGCTCACTTTGGTAGTACTAGCGCCTGAACTTCTTGCTCCTCACTTAAGCAAATTGATAACTGTTTGAGAAATGAAATTCAACGAAGGACGAGATCTTCGTCTGATTCAAATTCTCCAACAACTCACTGAGTTCTCTTTAGGTTGCCTCAAAATTAGCCCAATTGTTGGACATCATTTTTTGCACTTGGCTTCATCGACACGGTACTTTTTCAATTTTTTTTCAAAGGAAATCAGAAATCTATTCAATTAGAATCATCTCTGTAATATTCATTTTACTTGCTAGGATTTTTCCGGAATTAAATTCGATTGCTGATGAAACCCCTCGGCTTAAAATACATAATAAGTAGCATTCTACTTATTAGTTGTTTTTTCCTACCTAAAGCTTGATCGATAGATAATTGGATAGATAGTTAACCTAACCGAAGGAAATTCTCTAAAAAGACAGGCAGAATAAAAGCTTCAAAATACTTATCTATGGCCAAGGTGCCATTCTAGGAGTAGTTCTCAGATTTGCATATGATTGCCCTTTTCATTGAGCTGTTTTGTCTAAGAGTGTCTAAGAGTGGACAAACCAACGTAGAAACAAGAAAAGTGCTAGCCTTTATCATGGTAACATTGGATGAACATCTCATTGGTTAAGAATTGATACACAATGAATAAATCACCAACTCTACTGAGAAGTGCTTCAAATTGTGCAAAGATAAATTCTTAAAACATTTGACATCCAAATGAGAATTAAACAGGGAAAGTTAGGTTGTATGCTTGATAGGACATCAAAAATTTTACCAACATCATTTAGCATTAGTTGGTATCATGAAAATGCCCTTTTCCAATTATTTGTGAACGATTTAATGAGAGTGTGTTTATCAAGTTCACTTTTATCCGATCTCAACAACTAAGTGCTTTTTAGCAATAGCAATGCATTTCTTTCTGCATCTACCTAAAAACTAATTGATAAACGTTTGTACGTTAAATAAACTCTTGAAAAATCGTTGTCAACCGTCAAAAAAGGGTTTTAATTTGAGTTAAGTAATGCAACACTTACGTACTTTCATTAATTGCTCTGTAGATAATCCTGGCAAATATGCTCTGTGTAAACCACACAACAGCTGCAATTATTCATTCTTTCTTTGGATTTTTTGCCGCATCATGTCAACTTGGGAATATTTTTAGACTATCTGTTATATTTCATGAGTAAAACATTTTGCTCTTCATCAACAAAATAAGGATCAAAATACCCGTGGAGTGCGACTCCTGAGGCGAGTTAAATTGTCAACAAAGCCAAAGATTCCAACACATTTTTAACGTGCACTCACTTTCCTTTTTTAATATTTCAATAAGTAAGGAGTTCAGTACCGCATTATGATTTGGGTATGACTTCGAGTTGAGAAATTGTCGACAAAGTTGCAAACACACGGAATTTGAAAAGTAATAGACGGCTAAGTGGGAATAACACCCTCCATTATTGTCAGCCCTACATGAGAATATTTGATAAATAATAAATTAGTCAAATGAAATGCAATTAGGAAACCTCGGAAATGCTGGTGATTCGCCAAAAACCATATTTTTCACTTGTTTTGTTATTTTTGAGAATAAATCGCAAAACGGTCATTCAATCATTACTAGCGGTTAAGGAAATATCATTTTGCATAAAAAATAGTTCTTGATATATTTCTGCTTTTTTGGAAAAGAAAATGACATTTTTCTAAAGTGTTATGCAAAATTTCAGTGGAAATATATATACAATGTGACACATTAACAGGCTCTACGCTAGATGGCTCGTTATTTCCTTCATGCCAGACATGAGCAAAGAAATATTCAGAATATGTATTAAGAGGTTAAAAAATACAAAGGTTCTATTATAATTGAGGTTATCAAGCAATTGCATTCTGAAAAAGTAAATCAACAATATGGCGATCTTGAAACTCATTTTTTCCGTGCTGTAGTTCAAAGAATCCTCACTTTGTGTCTTTGACTTTGTTGCCCACGATCATTTCCAAAAGTGCTGAATTGTCATAGCTGTAGTAAAAAAAAACTGTGTGGCTGAATTTAGCCTAAACAGCCGTGTCAATTTCATTCTAAAATGTTATTGATTTCAATAAGAAACACATTGGTTTTGCATGTAATTAAACACAATTAGTCCACGTTGAATTGGAATTGATTAGAATTACAACTACTTCATTTTGAAAGGAAATATTCATTCTAATGACAATTACTTCATTATGATTACAGTCAACTACAACTCAATTACATTGTTAGTATACCTCATAGAATAAAAGAATTTGGTTTAACTTTACTCCGAATTCGCCATAGTTCTTATTGTTTTGCTCTTTATCAAATTAAGTAGCCCAAGCATGCGGCAACTAATTTGGCTTGAAAAAAGTAATCTTTTTTATTGAAACACAAGATCAGTGCTCATTCACATTAGATTTTCATTACTAAAATATTAAGTTGATTTAGCATAGAAAGAGTTACAGGAGTTACATTTAATTGCAATTGCTATGTTTCTCAATGTAATTCATATCAATTACATGAAAATGTAATTGTACTGGCATTGCAATTGCAACACAGGTCTGCAAATCGATGATTAAATTCTCAAACTGAAGATCTTCAAAAGCAAACATGAATCAGGTTTTTGATGATTGAAGACTGTACCATCAAGTTAATCAAGTCTAAAATGCACGCAGAGTTGGTAATCCTTGCAGGTGCGGATAAGATTTTGTTTGAAATCGAAAAATCTTCTTGAAGCGACACAATTACCATGGCCACCACCAATTTTCTGATCTAAGTCAGTTGTTGGTGTTAATTGGTTTGGGCAGCTTCATGAAGGAAAACCTCACAAAGAATGTGGTTTCGCATCGCTTTTACAAGTGGCTAAATATAGTCAAGCAACAGAAGGACTTAAATTGTCCATGGTTTCCATATTTTGCACTTTTGGAGTAAATTTACATTACGTGATTACCTTACCATTGGCAATGTGCATCACCTTTTTGTCCGACCCCTGACAATTGACTAATTGCCAAGGAAGACTGACACTCGCAAGATCCTCCTGTTCCCCACAAGCTCTCTGACTTGATTAGTATCCTCCTTGCTCCGACTATGTTCCAAGTCAAGGAATCCAAAGTGGAACTTCAGCTTTTTCAACCTTTTGCTAGGATCCTCACCTGTCTTGAATGGATTGGTCTTTTCCCATTAACCCTGACCCCAGATGGTCGTCAATTTCTGTATCGAAAATCTGCCATATTGAAGAGCATTCTACTCATCGTTTTCATCTTTCTTTGCCTTCTGTGGGTTTTCAAGTTGCGGTGTGATACATTGGTCAAGTATTTGACACAGCCTTCCTTAATTCATTCACAGATCTGCGGCTTATGTGGGCTTTTACGACACACCAAATATATTTCTGATCGGAGTGCAACTGTCTAAGCAACTGGGTCTGTCTCAAACGGACTTTGTGGCCTTTTTCATCGTGTACCCTTTGGGTTTTTTTAACATGATATTCCACACCTTGGAAATGAAACGAGCTTACCATGGAATTAATGAAGTTGTTCAGAACTTGATCCCATGTTGCCGTAAAACTGGAGTGACCCAAAAGGATCTGAAAACCATATACAAAGATACTCGATGTATATTGGTGGGTTTTTTTATTTGTTTGCTAGGATCTTGGGCGTGTTGTTTTTTGTTTCAATACAGGATTGCGCAAGTCGTTGAATCTGGAGGGAAACGAATCAGCAATTTAGTTCTTTATGCAGGTAAGGAATGCATATTTTAATGGTTCTTGCAAGAGCTATCAACTTATCATGTGTTAAGTTTCATCATTTTTCATCAAAGTAAATCATTTGAAATTGCTACTTAGACACATGTGAACATTACCGCAAACCTGCTTGGCGTACTCCAAATTTACAATTAATCACCTAAGTTTTAGATAGTATATAATTCTATTGTTTTTGATCTGATTTGATCCCTCAGGATTGTGGAGTGTTGGCACCGTTATTGGAATGTTTTCCCCAAATCAAGCCGTCTCAATCTTTTTTAGTGTGTACATTACCAATGTCATAAACCTGTGCATGAGAAAGTTTTCCACCATGATGCAGAAGGAACGAAAAGAATATCCTGAAATGAAAAAGACAAAGATAAGCGTTGTTCCCATTCCTAATACATCCGATCTCAATACTACCTTTCCTCCCAATGTCCAAACCCGTGAAGCAGAGGAACTGGGCACCATGATCCATCAAATCTTAGAGGGTGTTAGCCATACCTTTGGTCCTCTTTTCTTCATGAACCTTGGCTATAGTTTTCTTTGTGTCATTGTGTTCAGTTTCTGCTCCATCAATCTCATCTCTCCCATTGTTGGGGGAAATTTCAATATTCCCGCCTTGGTTTTCGGAGGTCAATGTCTATTCCTGTTGACCCATGCCTCACATATCAATGAAAGATTGTACCAAGCGGGACAAAAGTTAAAAGACAGTTCTTCGAAGGTGGGCATATTACTACAATAATGATTTTGATACAACATGCCTATGTACATTGAGTCGCTCTCATTGTCATTTCAGATTGGGCAATCCCTGACAGAGCTCTATTTAGAGGATTATGACCTGATGACAAAAAGTGAGCGAGCCAGATTCAAGGATGTGCGGAGTCGCTTCCAGAATGTCACTCCGATTCGGCCTCATAACTTCATCGACCTCGATGTCAACACATATTTGGTGACCAATGGTTTGATCATAACCTACGTGATCGTTTTACTTCAATTCAAGATTGGAGAAGATCCAAATGAAGGGTCTCGAGTATTCAATTGCTCCGATTTCAATTCTTCTTTGTTTCAAGTTGAGAACTAATTGGAATTGTTCACACAGTATTCTTATTGTTATTTTTTCGACCAAATTAGAGTAATGATTGACATTGAATCTTTAAACACAAAGTACTTTTAGTCTTTTTTTGCTTTTCTCAATTTCAATTTGTCATCTTGATGAATAAAACCTGAATTTTTTTTATAGCGTCTTAGGACCATTCGTTTTAACGTTTTAATTTTCGATCAGGGCAACATTTAGAGTTCAATAAGCTTTTTAATTGTAACCAGAATGGGATGATATGACGTTTCACACCAAATTAATTCTTAAATTTACGAAAAGCAATTGTGCGTGCTCCTTTTCGACGAGCAGTGTCAAGAGCTAGTTGTTCTTAAAACTTACTTAACATGGCTTCCCCTTTATGTTTTTGCAATAGGAGATAATTATTCTTTCCCCGTCTGGCGTTGTTCCAAGAAAGTTAATGATGATTGTGTGAAAAGTGTGAGCCAACCCACAAAATAAATGTCGACATTATGGCGTTTCCATTCCAAATGGAGCTTCTCCTTTCCCTTTAATTGGGAGTAATTGTGCCCTAGTTGGTTTGCATTTACAAAATGCCTATTAAGAGCAACGAAAATAATTTGAGAGTAATAGTATTGGGGAGAGTCCGTTGATTTTTGGACTTTTTGCCGGATGGAGGGTGATCTTGTGTATCTATTGCTAGAATTTGTGCAGGTGACATCAGAGCGCACCATCTTGTGATCAGGTTTGTTCTTCTGTGATTTCGGGTGCTCAGATTGTAACGGTAGGGAAGCTCTAGTTAACTGGGGCTTGAAGTAGGACCGTTTTAATATTGGTTTTTCCGCTCTGTCTCAAACTGATGGGATCAAGTAAATAATCACGGGAGGTTGCGACTAAGGCTACCAATTCACATTTTCAGTGGCATATGGCATCACTAGCGGACCATCGGAAACCCCGGAAACCCGTTAGTGAGTCACAAAAAGTAACCCTGAATTTTCTTCGCTCAAACCAGGGTTGCTTTTTTGGTCAAAGCTAACCTTTTACCTGTGATGGACAGGGCGGTGCTCTGACTTTTGTAGCTTTCTGGCAATCCTGATTTTGAAAATTTATTTGACGCCATCACAAGTGTTTTGATAATGTCTTTAAATGCGAGGTAGGAGTTAAACAAACTCTAGCGGCCAAAAAAGGAAAAAGAGCGTTAGTAGGGAACAACCATAACTTTTTTGCTTCATTAAAAAAAAGACAGATACAAACAAAAATGATTGAACTTCTTACGAATGATTCTTGTGAGTTTATGAGAGATTGCAAAATAAAAGTTAAAAGTGATGAGTAGAGACTTTTTTAGTGTGTAGTTGAAATATCTTGTCATTTTGGGGCATTTTTAAATATTCAGGTGGTTTTGACCAAATTTCCGAAGAAATGACAGTTTTGGTGTCTAATAATCCTAAAGTCGGACATTTTTCTGTCAAATGTTTTTACCAAAGAACATTCATGTTCTTAAAAAGATAATGCATCTTGGTATATATGTTTCACTTTAATACTTTGACGAGTCATTTGCTACGTTCGTTTTTGCTTAAGAAATTCAGCCCTGCCTCCAGTGGTGCAGTTTTTTGTTGCAATCCTGAACTTCTAAATGAACAAGACTGTTCATGAAGTTCAACTTTGCATCACATTTATCCAAATCTTGGCTACGTTTTTTTCAGCAGATAAAGTGCAAAAAATGAAAAACCACTCTTTCTCTAACTAGTCTTAAAAAAAAGAGTGTTAATAGTTCGTGGCATCTGTAATTTAGACCTTGGGAGGAGGATGCAGTTTAAGAAGTTGCAATATTAGCTTTAGCAAAGTTTGCAACACTCAATTTGAGATTTTATGCCACAAGTACACCAAAATAAAAGTGCAAAGAAAATAATCCATTTAGTACAGCCTCTTTTCAACACAACTGGACACTTAACTTCAAAAGTAATTGATCGTTGACAAATTCATTAGATAAAGTGTTGTAAACTTGACTATTTAGTAACACTATTTTGGCTCAATTGAAAATTAATCATAAAAACTCAGCAGTGTAATGAGTCTCAAGTTTCACACTAACAGTTGATTAAAATAACAATGGCAATTTATAATATCTGTGAATCGAATGTTTTCGTTTTCTTTAATTATTGGGCCTGTTTTTTTTATAATCTTAAAGCAAATATTATTTCTATATTTCACCAGAAGCAGTTGAATATTTTTAGTTTCTCTAGTGATGAGAGTTCTGATGTAGCAGTTAAAAGTAATGCTGCCACACAAATCACTGAACTGATTTTCTTTCAGAGGAATCTAGTCCAACTTCTTAACCCATGCTCTTTAGCATCAAATTTGATATTTGAGTCGTTCAAACAATAAACAACCTTTATTGGATTGTTGTTGCAGCCTATCACCATATAGAACCATCAATAGGAGTAATGGGATCAAATGATTATCACAATTAAATTAAGGGTACCAGAAAGCTTGGAAAGTAAAGACAATGGCTGATTTCCAAGTAATGAGTTTTTATCAATCAAAAAGATTGCCTTAGTGTGATGTGAGAATTATCAGGGTGATATTTTGAGGCAAGCTAATGGTTTCCCAACATGCTGTTTCTAATGTGATATCATTGGAAAGAAAACATCTCTAGTAACATTCTTCTGTGATTATATATTTGATGGCATCAATGATCCAGTTCTTTTTGGACTTTTTATGTTGCTGAATGTCTCATTAAAATTTACCACGATTTCTTGCTTGATAACTTGTTCAGGATAAAGCTTGCAGAGTTGGGAAACAGTACTGTTAACATTTTAACATCAATTGCTGTCTAGCTAACGCTGCCTTTCGTTTTTTTGCCGCGTGATGTCTCATTATGAAACAGGCAGTCCCTAAAGTCCTTTTCATTTTCATTTACCATCTCTTCTTGCGGACAAACAAACGGAAAAGAACGAGAACTCGCTCAAAGATGCCTGATTTAACCTAGGTAATTTTCCTTGACCAAGTTATTGTTGATACATTCTAACACCATAAATAGACCACAAACTCTTTTGATAGACCTTTCCAATCCTTAAAGGGTAAATTTCGAAACACATACTACCTTTCAATTGAAAAAAACAAGGAGCTATTTATTGTATACTTGTAGCATACCACCGACTTTTTGTGGTCATCTTCCACCATTAAATTACTCCGAAAAACTGATTTTAAGGATGGATGGATGGATGGATGGATGGATGGATGGATGGATGGATGGATGGATGGATGGATGGATGGATGGATGGATGGATGGATGGATGGATATGGATGGATGGATGGATATGGATGGATGGATGGATATGGATGGATGGATGGATGGATGGATGGATGGATGGATGGATGGAAAAAACCTTTCGAAAGGCAATTTTTTTATCAAAAGTGAATCATCAGGTGGGTTATGGTATAGTTCATAGAACGGGGCAAAACATACCGTCAAGTAGTAATCGGTTTCAGCCAGCATAAGACCGCACAGATTGAAATTGGCAAAATAAAGGACCTTTTTGAGAGCAAAACATTCTCATTATGGTAGTGCCCATCGATGTTTTTTTTTCAAATTTTATTCCTCAGCTTTCCCTATGTTCATTATACTTATCATCTTGTGTACCGTGAATAACATATTTATTGAATACCCATTGGGAAATGTTATGATCACTTGCAAGTTCATCTGATTAGAAATCGAAATCAAAATATTTGTCAAACCGTTTTGATCGGATAGTTTCAAGTATAGACAGCTCAGAGATGAACTGTTTGTCAAATACCAAACATTTCCGAAATTGTTAAGCAAAGTTTGTAACAGAATTTTTCTTGTGTAGACGCACCATTACCTCGAAGTAAAGGCTTGGACATTAGTCAAAATAAGAATCCATTTGCCCCATTGATCGGAGTATTTTCATACTGAATAACGTCCAACCACCAAACTCCGAGGTAATGTCACAAAAAACTCGCCTCAGTACACACACAAAATATCAGTCAAAGCGAAGCTTCTACTTCTGGACTTGAAAGAAAATCTTTATCTTTATTTAACGTTAAGTTAAATGAAGAAGGTTTTTTTAATTTTGTTTTTGCTTTTTTTTAGCCAAGAAGGATTTTATCTTCCTTTGTAGGATTCCCTACGAATATTTGGGTGAAGCAAATTAAATGATGAATGAGCCCGAGAGAGAAAGAAAGTTGGACTTCATTGCTCGAACTAGCCAGTCTCACTACCCACCTTCAATTGAATGTGCTTATCAAAGTTTCCATTATGTTGGAGGATTCCATTTAGATCTTTCATAGATGAGACCTGCATTATCTACGAGTGGAGTATTCAAAGGTATTGACCCAAATGTCATTGAGCGGAATTGGAATTTCATTCCGTTAAAGGTCATATTACTCTCAAGAGTAGATTTTTTTTCTAGGTCTATTGCCAGGCTTCTGGAATCTCGGCCATTCCTACCAGACACCAAAGGTGGATTTACACTACGATGGAAAACCAAGATTGAATCCTGTTTGAGGCTGGAGGTAGGACTAGTGCTGGGCGACCTCAGTCTTTCACTTTACTGAAGTCGAACAAAAAGACTCATATTGCAAAAAACCGCGCCAGCACTATTCATACATCCATCCTCAAACCGGATTCAATCCTGATTTTCCATAGTAGTGTAAAGCCGCCTAAGTTAGTGTCGTCAGCATAGGAAGAGAGACTGGCAGGAATACTACGCTTTTGAAGTGGGGCAACGATTATTATAAAACAGGAGGGGGCGTAGGATGGAGCCTTGGGGAACGCCTGACTTGACATTATGAATGTCACTAAGTGACCCTTCAACCTTCATTTTTTACCTCTGATCATGAAGAAAGCTTCTTATCCAATCGAGAACCTTCTTTTGGATCCCAATGGAAAATGTACCTATACGAAATCTACGGAACACGAGAATCATTTGATATGAAATTGGATACAATAGATGTTGACATAATTGATGCAACGGATGTGTTGCTCTTCGCAAATGTTTTATCAAACATGGGTAGGAAATAATAAAATACTGATATCTACCCATCGATCCCATTGACAAGTCCATCGATCAAATTGCTTTATACTCAATTCTTCAATAACTAGACTCTACATTTGAGTTTCCACAAGACCAAAACATTTCATTGGTTTGATAACGTTAAAAATAATAATATGGTATCCCGATAAGGTACAAAACAGCAAGATATGAAAGTAAGTTATTGTGATTGAAAGTCATTCATGTCTCGTTCAAGCAACCTGGTAGACGATTTTCCAAATCCACCGACAATCCAACTGACCAAAACACATTAAGAGATTTGTCGACAAAAGGAGTGGTAAAAAGCCACAATATGAACTGCAATATTGCCGTTTGGCAATAAATTTTACCACAAACGAAAGAAATGCAAATCTTTGACGAGACAGTGAAAATAATTCAACAAATTCAAGTTTGCATTCCGACTATTACTCTTTGATTTCTATTGTTTGGGAGAATGATCAGTTGGGCCAGGAACACAATTCACTAAAGAATATTAATCTACAGTACATCTTAAGAACTTAATCGATGATTTTATCATTGAAAATCAAAATTGAGCCTTGAATTATATCATATGGCCGCCAATCTAGGCCAGGACTAGATTGGACGAAATATTTAAAGAGAGTAAATCTTACAACATATCCTTCATTTTGAAAAACAAAACGGTAAAAAACGCGCTTTCCATGTTGTGGAAATGCATGTTTTCCCGGAAGCTAAGAATGATCACATTTGTGAAACTTTTGACATCACTCGCCATTGGCATTGCAAGAACGAACATCTATTGCTGATTTTGTCCCAACAGAAAGTTTGCTTAATCAATTAGCCCATTTTACAAAAATGCTTACTAATAAGGTAAGGACATTGAGCAGGTCTCATCCATGAAGGATTTAGGTGTAGTCCTCCAAGATAATGTAAAGTTTGATGATCATATCCAGTTGAATGTTGGTAAAGCTTTTCAAACATGTGATTGGATATATCGCACGTTTAAGTCCAGATATAGCACCACGATGCTAACTCTGTACAAGTCGATTGTTCAGCCACATCTTGAATATGCTTCACCCATTTGGGCTTCAATGAGTTCAGCAGGTTTGCAAAAGCTCGAGCAGGTCCAAAGATGTTTCACTAGGAACATCATAGGATTGAGAGAGCTCTCGTATTGGGAGAGACTAAAAAAGTTGGGACTGTACAGTGTTCAGAGAAGGTACGAAAGGTGTCTGATACTGTACGTCTTC
>NC_081441.1:1213819-1226837 GCF_007210705.1 Tigriopus californicus | reverse complement strand
AACTCCAATTCGTTGGTCTATCAAATAATATATATAAATAAAAGTCAAGTAAAATGAATAATCTTCTCGTCTTGAACTGCTGGGAGTCCAATCTAGGTTGCGGTTAGGAAGTCCGCACAAAAAAAAAATGGTTAGCAAATAACTACACATTGTGTTGGCGCGTGACAGTAACAATAAGTAATGAAACATTGGTACCGATACATCCTGATGGGCATATCAAGCAATTTGTAAGTGATATGCAAAGTTCTGTGTTTTTGCCTTGGGATTCAAAGCCATTATATTATATCTATGATCTTGTTCACGTTACTTCTCAGACTCATCGGCTTGACTAGCATCTTGTTAATCTTTAATATTCCATCACAAAGAAATTTGAGTTCAGCATCAACATATTGTTGATGTCAGTGTGCAACTATAACAGAACACTTTCATGATTAAGATTAAAGTTCAGGACATGATACAAAGAAGATTTCCTTATTTTCAAATTTCTGAAACATGAAAGTAAGCCAATTCTTCCCAAATAAACATTTATCTCCTGACCATTTGCCATGTACTCCCATGCCCCAATGAATACAAGTTAAGATGTGCTTGATTTATAAGAAGTACGTAACATAAACGAAAATGGGTTCCAACCATTAGCAAAGTGTATCTCGAAATAATGTAATCACAGGGTGGCCATCAATTCGCAAGACACTATCTCTAAGCATTGATATTCTTTAAAAAAACATCAATCTTTTCATTCCGTCATTTGTTAGCGATACTTTTTGCAATAACAACATGTTTTGTTGCAAAAACGAGCCCAAAACAGTATGAGCGCATCTTGGACCTCCACCGTGCGGGGAAGAGCTACTTCAAGTCAGCTTTAGAGGCTGCATGGGATGGTCTTGACGAGAACGCCATCCTCACAGGATGTCAACGAGTTGGGCTAAGCCTCTTTGCCATTAATGCGGCCAATAGAGGTTATTGTGAATGAAATGAAATTAACTATTATGCGAAAATATTAAGTGGGAATTTGTATTGTTCTGCTAAAGTATCCGTAAAACGGCCTTGTAATCAGTAGTTTTATTTTAAAACTGTCGCGCGACTTTTCGGTCACTTTGTATATAAGCGAGATAGACCTATTTAAGATGGATGGATTGATGAAATACCAATGCATATCCAATCTAGGCGGTTGGTAGATTATCTGCAACCTATTCTGCACTTTCATGTAATTGCATGTCAATAACATTTCTAGAAAGAAAATCAGGAAACAGTCAATTTTATGATTTTCTCCTGAAATCGACCCGAATTCACGAAAATTAACATAATTTGCATAAATATTGATGTCTTCGCAGAAATGGCTAAAATTCATAGAAGATTGCAGAAAAATGTTAAGTTCTGTGATAAGATTGCAAAGTTTTTGGATGCAATTATTGTGCAGAAAAAATCTGGGATATTGAAGTCTGCACAATTTACAGGATGCAAGTTTTGAACGACCCTGCTTGCCAGCCATGAGAAATGAAATAATTCAAGGTGATCTTGGGTATTTTTTTTTAGAATTTAGGCAAACATCACAATCAATCTAAAGCGGTTTGCTTGTTGAAGCAAATTTCATTCCGAAATTCAGCCAAGCTTTGAGTTAGTGACAGACCCACAACAAAAGTGTCATTTTTCTTCAAAGTTTTCCTGACTCAATATTTGATATTTGATTAGATCACAGTGCGTGTTGGCTGTGGTGTTTGTCCAAATTCTCCCTTCACAAAATGACCAAAATTAGGGAGCTGCAATGCATTTTCCTTACATTTCCTGTACTTGACATGTGGAATCGGAGTTGCATGCCTTGAGTGGGTCTTTTCGTGTGTTGATTGAGCATTGACTTGTATCTTCTCGTTAAGAACACCCCTGCTCTCTGCTTTATTGTGGCAGTATTTTTTGGCTTAATGGTTCTCCGAGGACACATTTTGGCTTAATGAATAAAATCTGAAGGCTCCTGGAATATGGGCAGTTGAGCTAAATATTCATATTTCAATCAAACCAGCTCAATCTGCATTTCTATCACCATCAAGGGTGTCTTCAAAGAAAAAATGCAAGCCTTTTTTTTCCTTTCTTTTGCATCATACGCTCGTATGTGAAAAAACATTAAAATGAATATTTGAGATGCCTCGAATGGTATTGAATTAGTCTTGTTTTGGCTTTCGGGTACATTTCAAACCTGTCAATTTTGCTTTCGACTATAAAAAGTACACCATCACTTCTGACTCGTTAGCACGAGACAAATCGAAGGTTTTTGATCCATTTCATGGGATCTTGAATACAAACATTGTCTGGTTATGACTGTACTGCACTGAAAAGTGGCTGATTTCTCTCGCTGGGATTAACAGCCCAATGGCATCAACTCTGTCATTGCTACCAATCTTTTGAAGCAAACCATTTCAGTCTGCCAAACCACATTGTATGTATCCATGCTTTTTCCCACTAGTCACAGAAATGTGACCAGAATTTTTCACACTGCGAGGCCATTTGAGCTTGGAAAAGCGGTGGAATGCATGAGATTTACCAATAACCATTTCGCTAGTTTTAGTTGGCTAGTGTAACGAGTGTTGAGCATTTGAGCTAACGAATGCATGAGCAATTGTTCAATAGTAGAAATAGAGAATCGATACTTCAGAAACCACCAACCATACGACGGTTCGTTTGATTTCTACCCTACCCAGTTTTGGAGCAGGCACTTTTCACTCACATGCATTGCTTGCATGCATGGAAGCATTTGGTCTGCAGATAGCAATTTACAACAACTTAAACAATCTCATTGGCATTTGTGACTTCCAATATGATCGGAACTTCAACAGGGTGGCGGTTAGTTGTTCAAGTCCCAACAATCCCTCTAGTTCCCACCACTGACTCACTAGGAGAAAAAATGATTGATTCTCCCAAGAAATTAGTATTTCGTGTCAATGAGGTCAATGAAAAGATGCTTTACAGGGTGCTTTTGCAAGGCGCTTGTTTAATTGCAGTTAATCAAATGCATATATTTGGTTTATCAACGACTTGAGCAAGAACAATGAAACTTGAAACGTTGATGGAAGTGACCGGAGATTACTGGAAAAGGTGTTTTTTTTTCGCTCCAGTACCGCTTGAACAGTTTTATTGCATTTTCCCGTCAATTGTCGCTTGCCTGGGCAGACAGACACAAAAGTTACCACTGGCCTATCCCAAAACGCGTCCAATAAACATGTGCAATGAGTGTTGGGAATTCAAAAATCAAAGCTGAGCATTACTGCTGCCGCTTTTGCATCTGACTGCTTGGTTTGTGGTTTGTGGGCGGCCAGAACCAGCACATAAAATTTGCGGCAGGACGACTTCCCCTGAACTAATAGCTGTCGTGGCAAAATCAACTTCGTAAATAATCCCAGAACAATGGCTTCAGTCAAATACCACCAGGGTTTCTTCTTCCCAAATATCTCTTGAGGCCAGTTTTTTCAAGCTTGTACCTCGGAGGTGGGGGCTTGGTCGTTCATGCGGTATGCAATTACACTCGCCAAAGTGACGAGCGAATGTTCATTCTTGATAACGTCCAAACCTTAACTCAGAAGTATCCATGGGGGTTTTAAAAACTCGCCTCTGGTCAGTGATGTGCCCAACGGGTTCAACAGGAGCGTTGTGGAGGTCAGCAAACCCTACAACAAATCTTTTTCTCGATATCATTCGTTCTTTTTTGGAACTACATATTATGGACCCGGTGCAATGCTTTACCCTGGAGACTCATTTTTCGTAATGACCCATTCCGGTCATAGATTTGGTTGGAACCGGAATCCTTTTTAATGCACTTTTGGCTGATGTGTATTGGAATCTTGAACTTTTGGGGCATAATAGATCTTTATCAATGGATTTTATTGCAGTTCCAGGTCATCTATCCTTAAAAGATGTGTACATCCGACATTGCAGCTTCATAAACTGCAATATTTTTATTCATAAACACTCATTAAAATCTGGAAAAATAGTTTTTGGACTCATTTTTGCTATTCATAATTTTCCCATTTTCACAATGCTTTTTTGGAAACGGTAGAAAACTATAATGTCTAATGTTATGAGTTGAATTTTGGTTTCTTGTTACCTTCATTGAATTGAAAGTAGGCCAGTTATTTTCCAAAAAATGGCGATAACTCATCAGTTGCTGAAATAAGTTGAGAAAATGCAAAAAAGTGCGTAAATATAAAAAAGTTGTCAAAACTTGCAAAAGAATTGTTAAAATCTGCCAAAAGAAGTACAAATATGCAATAACAATTTGCAGTAATGCAAAAAGACTTATTGCAATTGGGAAGAGGTATTTTTTAGCCTCTTTGTATAATTTCTATTTCACAAAATCTTGGGTCCCATCTGTATTTATTAAGCTATTGATTGAGATGACAAGATATTAACTTTTTTTCTTGCAATGTTTGACATTAGGACACGTTTTCATGGTATGTCATGATAAACAATTAACTCTCTACTGCAGTCATCTGTTTTTGCTACTGCTGGTGCTTTTGTTCACAAAATATTTTTAGGTCGGATCAAACCCACTACCAAATGTAGTTCAAACACAGACTTTCCAAAAACCAAAAAAGGGAGTTGAATTGGATATTCAAAATTCTTTGGTAGACCAAATATTTATAAAATTTAAGTGAAAACAACTTCATAAATCATAATCTTCCACGGCTGTGCTCGTCACCTTGTACTCGTCATAGCTGCGCAATTCTGCCATATTGCCTCCTTTTAGTAGCAGCTGAATGATGATATCAGTACAAATTTTGGGAGGTCAATAGGGCATTTTTAAAAGAGTAGAGGTACGAAAAAAACAAGATACAAAGCACAATGTCAGACAAGACCGTTTTTAAGATTTCAAAAAGTCTTTTGCAAAAATAGAAAGTTCTAAAAGAGGAAAATTAAGTCCAAAAAGTGTTATAGGCAGAATGCGATAAATCAATCAGATCAAAATTGCTCCTTGTAATTTTACGAGGTAGAAAACTGGAAAAGATGGATTCGAGTATTTTTCTCAACTCTTGATAAGGCTTTTTGACCACCGTGATGAGACGGGTGAGACGAGAGGAGAAGAGACGACCGTATCCAAGAATCCAACTCAAGTCACTTCCCAAAATTTGACGGTGACTACGTGAACTCATCTGTGTAAGCTCACACACCTTCAACTCACACCATATCCAAATCATTTTTAGAGACAAGACCTATTTTTTGATCATATACTCTGCATCATGTGTACGTTTTGTTTGTTTGCTTGTTCGGAGTCAGATGACAACTCTCTCGCTCGGCCTGCCATCTGATGATGGGTGTCCCAATTAAGGGATAATCCCGCTCCGTTGTCACAGCCAGACGTGCAACATTAATTATTACCTCACCCTCGGGAATGATCGCAGGTTCGCCCATTTAAGTTGCTAAGGCAGCAACTTATGCAAAGAAGTTTGGACTCGGCTAGCCTGGGCTCGAACCAGGATTTGCAAATTGAAAAGGGGATGCTCTACCAATACGGTAACACAGCTAGTCTTCGTTATGAGTACGTATTTGGATATTAAGATATATTTCAATATTTGCCGACATCACAAGAGACACTAATACAGCTTGATAAAATAAAACCTTCAAAATAGTTCGCATTTGATGAGTTCTATCCCAGACATGAGATGGCATCTCGGTCAACACGGCAATTGCGTGTAATCTAAGCTGAATCCGGTGAGGCTGGCCAATCCATTGCCATCACTTGGCCTGGTCAGCACATTCATCACGAAAGGGACGTTTTCCAGGGCTAGAATGGAATCAATGCAAAACGAATGAACACAAAGGATGGGATGCAAATGCTGAAGCATGTATTGAACATGAAAATCCACAGGGTTTTTGAGCAGGATGTACGATAGATGGTGTTGCCGAGCACTCTTTGGAGTCTGAAGCAATTTGTGGCGGTTCAGATTGTCCACTAAGATAATTTTTTAGCAATGTAAAGAGGCACATCATTTTGGTTTCATCGAAATGCAAAAGCAAAGAAAATGACATGGATGGCCAATCCTCATGCATGATTCAGTGGGACTCGAATGATCTTCTTTCCGGTAACAGGTTTAATAACGCCTTTACAGCTTCCTGAACATCCGTCTTCTATGGTCGGGATTGATTCTGATTAGGGTTGGTACTGGAATTCGTCAAAATTGAGATGGAATCAAAGGACTAAGAACTAAGGCTGGAACCTCCGGTGTCAAATTGAACATTTTCAATTGGAGGCCAGCAAATCGGGGGCCAAGTTTTGTTAACAATGTTCGATTTAAGCCATTTTTCTAGGGTTGTTGTAGAAGTGAGGAAGCGAACTATTACATTGTGCGAAGAAAAAGGAAGGCATAGATAGCGATTTAGAAATTTTGCAAACATAGCGTTGGTTGCCTCCCAAATACTTTCATGTTCCTCGTAGCTAAAGGGCCACAAGCTGTTTGCAGAAGCCAGGGTGTGTTTGCCTCTTGTGAATCCGAATTGTTCTTCACGAAGAAATCCCATTGTCCTCCACAAATTCGACCACTCGGGTACTTCAATTATATTGCTTCTTATGTTTCTGTTTTTCATGTCCAAAGCGGCCATCCACCGACATTCAGTACACATTCACTAACTCGCGTGGCCGTATTTCAATTGTCAGACCCATTCTAACTTACTTTACATCTATTATTACCTAACATCACAACTTACATTGCAATGTTCCAGGAATGGCTGTTCCCGGTAATCCTCCAAAGACCGTGTTGCAACGCATTGAAGGCACCCGAGTGACTGGAACAGATCAGTGGAACAAGGGTTCAGATTTTAGTTATTCCACACCACGGGCACATCACGCCCCCATGTCGTTTTGTTACGCCTCAATGCCTTACCAACGTCTTGCTGAAGCTCAGGGAATGTGCCCACAACATTTTGAAGGATTGTACTGGGAATGGTTATGAAATTGCTGTTCATACAATTGTCCTGCAAGCACAATGTGTTCTTATTTTGAAACACGAACATTTAAATTGTAGTAGTGGTTGTAAGGATCCTTAAAACTAAAAAAACAAAACCCTCATCTCGTTTAACCTCGTTTCTAACCCCCGAAGTTGACCGCGATGTTGGTTTTTCTCGTAGAAAGTGAAAGAAGCTTGAAGCTTTTAAGGCAGAAGTTATTCTTCACAGAAATTGCCGAATGCTGTAATATTACATTTTGCTACAATGTGTTGTATTCATAGAATGGAAACTCAAAGCTAGAACTTAGTTTCGCTCTATGCTTTATGATCGCAATCTCCTCGATTGAATATGGTTGGACTAAGAGAGCTTATTCAGAGCGAAGTTCTCAAACAGTTTGTTGCCAGATAATCTTGTTTTGGATTGAGTAAATAACACCAGATTTCTCAACTTCCCACATCAGGGAAGTCTTTAACTTTGAGAATCTTTTAAACTGTTTTTCTTTCATGGTTTTTGTGCTATCGTTGCCAACGTTCAGTCACTAGAAACTTTCAATTTTAGAAGGTAAAAAGGCTTTGCTTGGATTCTACTTGAAAGCACAACTTCTTTGGTTGATCTAGAGTGAGGTATCTTGCCACAGAGCCTATTTACCCTAGGGTATGCATTCCAATCACCTGCATTTGACACATTTTGGAGCGTATAGAGCGCACTTTTGGGACAGAGATGTAGAAATATGACCTTGATGAGGGCATGTTCTTGACATATTGGCCATTTACTTATGCCGATTACAAGAAAAGTATTTGTGGTTACAATTTTTACCAGGAACGCCTCACTTTGGCCGCAGGAATGGGGACTTGTAATCCGTACCTTTTCTTTAAAAAACAGGATCTATTGCACGATGCATTTACGATGCTTACTACAATTTAACGAAAAGTGATGCGTGTAGAACCTCTTTTTCTCATGACTAAGTTCTTCAGGATAGAGTATTGTGAGAGCCTGGACAACGCTTTTTTACGCACTTTTATTTCGCTAGTTGGAATGGGATTCCTGATTGGTAGTCTCCCAGGAATGGGCTTGAAGACATACAGTATCCCTCTTTGAATATTGTATTAATCATGTATAAACATTCATTCAATTGTTGATAACTTACCGAGACAGTTGAAGGTGAATTTGCATCCAAATCGAAAGGGTCAGGGGAAGTGATCTGTGTCTCCGAATATTCCACCGAGCAATAGCCTAAGGCAAATGAAATAATAAAGAAAAACACCAAAAATCATCTCACGTCGTGACTGATGGCAGGCCTTTATCTTTCATTAACGATACTCGTACCTTCCCTTTGTCGAATGCAATTAGCATAATTTTGGTTGCCGAGTAATTGACCCCCGGGAAAATTGTACGACGTGATTGTTCCAGTGCGACCCGTGAAATATTGGGTGCATCCACTCGGAGCCCTGTAAACATGCATAGGTGTCAGATTTATCACACACACTTACATGTGCACATGTATAGCCATTATGGGGCGTTACCGGACTAAGCTGTTGCAATGAATGAACGACACCTTGATGTTGTATCGCCTGTCTGCGGTTCCGGTGCCTTGCAAAATGTTCACTTGACCTGCAGAGTCTCCCATTCTGCCGCTCTCAAAGTACACTGAAAGGGAGCAAGCAGATTCATGTGACTGAGTCTCCAAATGACCTTCAATGACCAGAGTCTGATGATTGAGTTCAAGATCTCTGTCTGAATGGACCAAACTTACTGTGTTGACCGGTGAGAATGCCGCACACGGCCGGGGGAAACGCACTCACCGACGTTGAGTGCGGGCTGATCACTGTCAAACTGTCCCCTGTTCCTCCACAAGAACCTGAACAATAAAGGCCACTAACTTGAAACGAACTAATGCGTCAAGAAATTTGAAGGGACGGGGAAAAAATCAGCAAATCACAAATTCGAGATTTAGGCCAAAGGATGGAATGAAATGGTGGACTGATGCATTATGTTTAAGAGCAAGTGAAGACATCTGATATTCTTTCCATCAACTAAAAATCAACATGATTTCGCAATAAATATTTCAAATTGCTTGGGTCTCAATTCGACGAAAATTATACTGGAGCACCGGGAAATCATAAATGAATGGTAAATTAAATGACTTCGAAGATGGTAAGCTTACCTGCATTCGTTCCGAGGGGAATATTTGTGGTTTCCTGAAAGTCCAACCTAAAACATCCGTCTCGTTTGAACGGAACAAATATCCAAAGGAATCGAATGCATACACTGTACTCACCGAATTTGGCAAATGTCTAAAAACCAGGATAAAAAGATTAAGTCAAATATGTCTCACGGAGCAACTGTTCTGAACTTTAGAACTATCTTACCATCCGCAATCCGATCTAGGATCACGGAACAAGTTCGGCCGTTATCGGTATCTGCCCCAGGAAAGCCCATGTTCTAAAACGTATTATCACCATTACTTCTCGGGTCTCGTGGTTAACATTTTCAAAGCGACAATGCAAATTCAAAGTTCAGCTCACCCGAATGTAAGTGCAATTCTGAAAGGGAAGAAACAAAATCATACACACCATGACTAAATAAGACCGAAAATAGTTGATTATGACAACGTCTCTTGGCTCACTCGATTCAAGGTTCCTCCACATCCAGTTACAGCAAAGATGCAGCAAACCCCGAAGCCTGCAAACAAGTCAATTGCTCAAATGGTACTTGATTTTTATTTAGAATCCCTCATGGATTTACCAACCTGAACCACAGTTCCCATCGGATGTTCCTTCCTGTGCTGAGCATTCTTGGGCGCTCAAGCACGTCCCCGTTGTTCCCAATGAAGTAACCGCGGAACAAGCACCGTTCTAAAATTGAATCTCATCACTTCAAACAAGCCCATCATGCCTGGGAGAGGCAACAAAAAGCTGGATTCATTTATTACCTGGAATTGAACGATGTTGAAAAGGCTAAATAGTCCTGAAAAAAAAGGAAATAAAATAGGATTTTCAAACAAAAACTGGGTTGACCTGAAACTTACTCTTTTGTCTATGATATCCAGGAAGCATCGAGTTTTTATCAAAACGAACTCCTGAAACATGCTGCAAATCGGCCAGATTGGTAAGAATAAGACCGATCAGAAAGCCTTTGGAAAACATGGTCGTGTTCGTTTCGAACGGTCAAAACGTATTGGCAAAAGGAGGGGAGAAATCCCGGCAAAATCACGACTGAAATGAAATATAGAACGTCAATATTTCTGTAAATTTGGCTCTAAGGCGAGCACTCGATCGCCTATACTTTGAGGTTGAACAATCCGTAAGCTATATCTTGCCCACGCTCTTTCAAGAACAGCCCATCCAATCTCGGTCTTTAAATCGCAGGTCATATGTTATGTAGGTGAGCGAAGCACAAAGGCAGTAAGACCAAAAGAGGGTGCTCCCAGCTGCCAGTGAGTCCAAAAATCCAAGAGTCCAAGAGTCCAAGTCCATTGGCAGACCAAATTTTTGAGCGAAGGGATAACAGCTGAACGGTATGGTTTCTGATTGTAGGGGGGCTGTCTTCAATCAAATGGAGTAGCTCCGTTCCATGGTTGCCGATTCAGCTGCAGTAGAAAACCACAACAAACCTGTTTAGTGTAAGAAGGAATTAAGGGAGTTTGGGTGGTTGGAAAGTAATCAAGTTTTCATCCTAGAGGTCCTGGCGTTACCATCCGTCCATACAGGGTAATTATTAACATAGCATTCATCTTATTTTCCTCTGTTTGTGTGGAATAAGCTCCTGTTGTGATTGTTAATTGCACACAAAATATGACCTATTTTATTTCGCGTGGCAAAACCTGGAATCTCTCGAAGATAGACTGACGGCTTTACAATTTTTCGCCGGGCCTTCTTTGCCATCGCAATTTGTACGGTCAACCGCCACAGAATACCAACTTGCGATACCAAAAAGGAAATATTTTACAGGAGCCATTCATCAATCCTTTTCGGCACTGCCACAAGTCAACATTCAGTGATTCTTGAGTAGCAAAAAGAGTTCTCTAGATTTGTTCGTTTTCGGACACTTGTCTTTTATCTGCCAGATTACGAATCCACCATGGGAGAGCGAAATTGCAACTATCTTTTGCTTATTACCATGAGTCTGGCATTTGGCGTGGTGACTTCAACAGAGGACTCCCAGCACAACTTGAATGCAACAAGTTTGACTCGTCATGGAAAAGGTCTGGAGTGCATCCAACAATTCATCTGACAATAACAGTGTTTTAAACTGATCTACGTCTTTATTCCAGTCTTGTCTTTGTTTCAAATCATTCAATTCAAGGTAATCGTTCACCCAACATTGCCTTATTTCAGAAGCTTCGTTCTCTGGCACCTGTTGGGCTCTAAAGGTTTTGTTATCCTTTGGCATTTGATTTTACCAATTGTATTGATCCAATGCCTTCAACTAAAGGTAACAAAACTGCACTTTTTGTGAAGAAACAAAAATGGGCGAACAAATTTCCTCAATTTTATGAGGCACTTTTCCTAAATAAGTGTTGTTTTTCCAAACTTTAACTCATTTCATTTGTTTTCTTGTAGAACGACCCTTGTACAACTGGTGAGACTCGAAATGGAACTTGCTATACCCGTAAGTGTTCAACGATTAGCATGTTTTCTAACTTTTTAAATGCTTTACTACTCTAAAAATTTGACTTTACTTATTTCAGAGGTGGAGTGCGATAGTAGAGGTAAGTTCGAAAACTGTTTTCTGCTTCAGATAAAGCAGAGACCTTCGGAAAAGTGTTATCAAGCCCGAAATCAGTTTCGTATTCAATGAATGATATGACCGAGAAATATTATGCTTGGACATGAACCAAGTCGTCGTACAAATCTGCTAAAGGTAAGTCATCTATCAATATTTGTTCCTCGTTATTTATTTACTAATGGTTATTCCTCGTGTTCACAAAATCAAGTCAAATTTACTAAGAACCATAACGAAGTTGCTGTTGTCATTGTTTTTGCTCTTGATTGCTCTAGTGACTCCTTTGAATTGATACCATGTTAAGTCATTTAGTGACCGCTTGTCTTGCAGCTAATCAAATTGCTTTTATTATTCTGTTCCTCGTTTCTTTCTTCGAAACAAATTATATCTTTCAAATTATCATGGCTGTAGATTGATTGATTTATTGTGTGTGCTGATGAGTCAAATAGTCAATTGTTGGTCAGTTTGTTAATGTCGTGATTTCTAGCCTAATTGCCAGTTCTCTTCTTGCCAGTTTTGGAGCTCAGTAACTAATACTAGTTTCATGAAGTTGAAGGTAAATTCTAAAAAAGAAATGGTATGATGAATATATTGATTGATTCATTGACGCATAATTAGTATGTTATAATCAATGAACTGATTTTTTATTTGAACTTGTAAGAGTTTCATAGAAATAAAGATGCATATTAAGACGAAGGGATACATTTGGAAACCCTAGAATCACACGAACTCGGTGAATTCCCCGCACCAAACAAATGCCATTGTCTCATTGTTCAAAAACGAGTTAAACTTATCTAAAACAGACTTTCAAGTCCCTCGTGGATCAATTTCCAAAGTCGAAGTTTCACACAAAGACTGCAATTCTAAATTTGCAATAGAGATCAAATAGGTTGATCGTCACATTGTATTGTACGTACAGTTCAAGGATTACTCGACTGTGTGGCGTTTGTTGAAGATGTCTGTTAGATGTCAAATTACCTACTTAGCAAGGGAGCTCTATAGTTGATTATAACTTTCCTAAAGTCAAAGGCTGCGTGGTGAAAATGGTTTCAGGGCTACCCGACAAATCGATCGTGAACATAAGATAAGCACAATACACACATAGGGTAACACATTTTTCACATTTACAGAAGAAAATTGAAACTCTTGTAAAGGATGTGCGAATCTGAAAGGCATCACACATTTCACTATCCGATTCTGTTCTAGGCAAATTGTATTTACTTCAATCAAGGCATGAATATAATAATTGATGTAGTTGTAGAATTCGTATTTCTTTTGTATTTGGGGATGCTAGGATCGGAGGGGTGAACCTCGCCAAGCCAGCGAAGCTAGCCTTCCATATCATCCATATAAAGTTCCGATAGGC
>NC_081441.1:1191329-1213777 GCF_007210705.1 Tigriopus californicus | reverse complement strand
TCTCGTAGAGAAAGGTCAGGGAGGAGAATCGAACCGGGGACCTCTCTCATGCTAGGAAACTGCACGAACCCCTACTCCACATCCCGTCTCTTGGTTCGGATTTCTTGATTAATGTATTTATCATGCTATCATCTATGCAGGCAAATTGAATTTTAAATAATCAAGCTTAAGTTTTGTTCAATAAGTAAGATTGTTTTGCCAATATAGTTAGATAGATAGATTTATTATGTCGGTTTACTTCCAATACTGGGTCGAGTTGTCCGGTCACCCTGAGAATATCCTGGCTTGTTTTTTGTTCTGCATTTTAGATTGTCAATTAAGCATCTTAATTTGTTAGCTTGCAGTACGAACTTCTAAAAATAGGATCTCAAAAAAAATGTCTCGAAAAACTCTAAAAGTCTGCGCATAAAAGGGGGTTTCTACCTTTGCCCATTTATAGAGGAAATAGTTTCGGCCTTTAAAAAGATCCTGCGCAATAATTATTGCCGAAGGGCTTAATTCAATTTCAAATAAACTAATTATGTTCTATTTAAAACACGTCGTCGCTACATTCTCTAGTAAAAACAATGTTAGAATGGCACTTGCTTTGTCTGTTGCTCAATGGCCTCTTCGAGTTTTCCGAGGCATTTCTCATAGAAAAATGGCTCCCACCGTCTATCTGTTCCTCATTTTAGGAGGAACTTCCTTGGGCACTTGCGCGGGTGGTTTTGGCGTTTGTTGTGCTTGTAAGTTCTCTTTAAAAATCGGACCGTTTTTGTTGCTACCAGAATGACTCATGTTACCTTCGGGTATCATCCTTAGTACAGAGTTGATCTTATGTTGCTTTTGGTGCTTTTGTTGTTTCAGTTGCCTTGAGTTGTGGAGGTATGAGCTCCGAGAATTGTACCTACATTGTCCAACCTACCAGTACCAACCCAATTAGCCCTTGTATGTACACCATTTGTCCTTGCAATAATAACATTTGTCGCCTTCGGTTCGACTTTACGGTGAGATTTCCAAGTGAGGCAAAAGAAAATACTGAGTAAGCGGTTCAAACCTTTGGGTTTCCGATATTTTTCCAGAGCTTCAACATCAATGGTCCTGTGACAGCTAGTGCAAATTCTGATGCTGCCGTAGGTGCACCTACTACGCAAGGTAAATGAAAGGATGGTCATTCATCACTACATATACTTGTAATTTGAAATCTTCAAGGGTCAAATATTCAAATTATTTGAACCAATTTGTCGCCTAGAAACAAATGCAAGACGTATGATCTATTGTGTAAAATATCATCCCTAAGAGCCGCTCTCCCCATTTCAGGAGGCGCCATTGGCGATTGTACCACTGATACCTTCACCATCACGGCCCCAGGAAACTTTGCCCCACCCCTCATCTGTGGATTCAACACTGGACAACACAGTAAGATTGAACACGATGCTTGACTCAATCATTGTTTGAATCCACGTTTTTTTCCAGTGATTGTGGATGCCACACGTGACGAATGTAATGAGGTGAATTTTGACTTGACGGGAAGTGGAACACGAAGTTGGGACATCAAAGGAAAGCAGAGCAAATGACATTCGGAGATTTCAGTCTGCCCTCCAGGAGTGATTTTCTGGAGGCTCTGGAATGACCTCGAATATTTGCCACAAACAAAACACTTATCCAAGGCGTTGACGATTATTGATTGAACACATTTTGACATCGACCAAGCCGATTTTGAGGGGCAAACATTGAATATCTTATGCTTACATTTTGGCCATTGGTGATCAAAATGGTGGAAATTTGCAAAAAAGATAGCAATGCATTTCTTTTAAATCGATTTTCCATTGGAGACACTTGAAGTTGAGAGATTTCTCGTATTGGAGGAGGCTATAAAGGTTGGGATTGTATAGTTTTCAGAGAAGGTTCAAAAGATATCTGATACTTAATGTTTTCAAAAGCATTCATGACCATTGCTCCAACCCGGGTTTTGGGGTCAATTGTAGTAACCGTAGAGGCTTAATGTGCATTTTGAGAGCACCTTCAAGCCCTCGAGGATCCAAGCTAGTTAGAACAATGAAGTTCTTTCTCCTTCGTTGCTCAATTTGTTGGCCTCTAATATCTGTGCAAAGAGTGCGTGTACGTTGGTTTTTTTTGATCCAGCATCATACTTCAGGTTAGACTTGGGCAACCTTTTGACCAAACTTTCAGATTAAAGGCTAGCCAGGTTGAAGATTTTAAAAGCTCAAGAATCTTCTTCCAATTGCATCCACAAGTTTATTTCATTGATTGAGCCATTTCTAATGACTAAACCTAGGGAAAAGAGAGTTAATGATCAGCAAATAAAGGTAACTGAAAAGTAAAAAAAGTGCTAAAAAGGGTATTTTTTCTAAAAACCGACGTTCTAGGCAATTTGTGCTAAAATTGACCAAGAAAGGCAAAGGCAAAACCCTGGGATTGTGTTTTTAAGCTTTCTAAATAGGTCTCTAGATGACACAAAAATGACGTGTTCACAAAAAGAGGGGAAAATTAAAAAAAACAACTGGAGAAAAAGCAAAATTTAATTCATTGGAAAGTACCAATTCCGAAGATCACAAGTCTCAAGAAAGTTGCATCACTTTTTCCGAATTGATACAAATCAAAATCACGATATTTTAGCCAAACGTCTGTCGTCAGAGTGTTTACGTAAAAACAATGATTTTTGTAAGTAATGTGATGTAGCTGGTATTTGGCTATTTAAATCAGATTTTCCACCTACTTACTTTTTGAGCAGATGAATAACGTTAAAATACCTACATGATTTAACAAAGGGTATGAATCCAGTCAACTTTGGGTCAGTGTTTTGCTATTGGCATTTGTTCTCGACTAGTGACTCAATATGCTTGTGGAGATGAGCAAGGCGGTAAGCTGAATTTATAAATTAAAAAAAACTCATTCAGCACGAATGGCCGGGTGCAAATTTCACAAATCTTCCAGGGCCAGATGGATGTCTACAATATTTTACTGGAACCACGGGCACGGTTGCCAGGTAAGACCGACCATACACAGCTTTTGGATGCACGAAATAACAAATTTGTTGCAAAACTCTTATTCGCAGTTTCAACTTTCCCACGACACTGGAAACTCTGGACACGTCTAGTAAGTTTTCATTTCTCCACACCTTTGGTTAAGATTATAAAAAGCAAAGGAAAGGGGTGTGAGGCTTTTACAATATCAGACCAGGAATTGTTCTATTTTTCTCGACTTATGACAACATATGAACTCTGATTTGTTTGATGAAGAAAGTGCTTGGTAACATTTCTAGACCTGTTTCCTCAACCTTTCCATTCAAATCTCATTTTATGTTATCCGTGGCCTGTCACATTCTGCTGAAATTTAAGTGCCTTTTCACTTTTCAGCGACCCATCTTTCGAGCCAATGTCAAGTAATGTGTTGGAGACAGGAAATGAACACGTGCGCCATCTGCTGGATTCCAACCATTCTCGGAAGTGACGAACAGACGGTATAATTAATACGCCTCCAGGACCATAAATTATACGAGAGTGTTACTTATTCATACATCAATTCCGGCCGTCTTCCATTTCAGGGTTCATTTGGTGTGAGGTAATTCGTATAATAAGGAGGTTCATCAATACTAGTCTAACCTTGTGGAAGTGCTGACTTTTATCTTTTATTTGTAGCAACCCTGTGGGAAACAAGGCCCGAGGAGAGTCCGACGGAAAATGTCGTGGCGACTTTCTTTTGGTAAAAGCCGAATTATTAGCGGATGAGAGACAGCTAATCAAAGGGACTTTGAAGTAAGCATTGATTGCTGTCATCCTCTAGATTCCAGGCGCTCAAGCTGATATTGACACCGACCCTGCTGATACGTTTATTATTGGGAGCATCGCTGTGGGTACAAGGTTCAGTGACCGAGTTTGTGGACGGTTCTTTTCCTCTGCCAATTCAAATGTCAACCGAAAGGGATCAATCTCAATTTGCAGTAAGCGTCCGCTCAAATTGTAACCAAAAGAAATTGAAGTAATGGCGCGATAAAAGAAAGGCATACAGGATGGAGCACACCGTTGTGTACTTCTCAAGGGATAGTCTCACGAATTAACCTCGCACTTTAATTTTCTTACCTTATGAAAAAGCCTAACTTCAAAAGCAAGGCCAGTTTTTTTTAACTTTAGTTTTTTAATGACATCAAGCAATTCATGTATATCATTCACGTGAGCTAACCTTATTGACTTGAAATTTTATTCATATTTAGAATTGCCAGTGGCTTATCATAAACCCGTTGGCTTACCACAAAACTCTGCTAACCTGCAATTATTTTTGCCCGAACCCAAGGGAATGACGTTGTGCATTAGGTGATTAAGACAAAAAGAACATTATAGGACAAATTGAAGACCAATTGAGCATGCGTGTTTGTTCCTCAAATAGAACTAGAACAACTCCGATTAAAAATGGATAAATGTTATGGGTAATTTCGAGTTCCTTCATTCCATTGATAGAAGTTCTGCCCTACATTCAGGATAAGCTCGGTCTGCCAACTCAAATCTGTTGGCAGAATAAATATCATATAGAAACTGAAAGGTAAAAATAGACAAAATACAATCTTTCCTTTTTAATAGTACTGGGGATTACATTCCTTGGAACGTTAGAATAGACCATGAAAAAACAAACCAAAAAAGAAAAATGAACGCTTGATCGAATAATTTTGTTTCACCTGCTAAACAACCTTCAGCCAAATAGCCCCAAGCCATCAACTTTTGGGCCAGCCTGAGCTAGTTGAAAACGTTTTCTTTGGTTTCAAGGGCCAGATCCCGGCAAAGCCTGCATTTCTAAGGCTTAAGCAGTAGTCCTTGAATGGCATCAAAAGAGCAACAGAAACATTAAGACGAAAAAAAAAAATTGAGTCCTCGAAACTGAAGTTTCTTTAAATCTCCAAATTTTCCCAATCAAACCATTGAGCAAATTCCAAGTAAGATAACAAAAATTGTCAATTTGTCCTATTTTTGGAAGGTCGACAGATCCCTGTAGTTATACACGGACTTCTAGAGATATTTCTAGAAGTCCGTGAGTTATATCATCGTAGCTACATAAATGAGTCCGTCCGTCTCTCTGACTGACAATACATTGTTTGTTGATGCTGGCCTTGCAAGGGTCAGCCCTCCAGCGCGGGAACCACACCATTTAAAAAAAGAAAAACTCTACCCTCTAATTCCTTCGAAAAACCTTATGTCAAATTTTGAATGTAGTGTGCATTCGCTTGATGAATGTATTATCAGAATGTTTTGTGAAGATGATTGAAGATTGTCATCCGTAGAGGAAGTGGATTTTAATATTACTATTAAGGTTAATAATTGACCTAGAGAACAGAGTACTCAGTCAAAAGGTTTTTTCCTGTGTTTTTTTTCACGGGTTTTTTCTAACCGTTACAAGGAATGTAATCCCCACTACTATTGAAATGAAAGGTTATCATTCGCCTATTTATTACCTTTTAATCCCGGTATGATATTTGGTCTAAATTGTGTGGTATTCTATTCAAGCATCTTTTTTGTTTCCAAAAAATATTTGCCATTTTCATCACATATTCTTCTAATCGGGCAAATATTTAGTCCATTTCAGAAAGCGTAGAATTCAATAACAAACCATCGAACTCCCTAAAAATGATAATTTCATTGTTTTCATTTAACAAAAGCGTCCACGAATCTCCAAAATCTGCAGTGCTATTTTTCAAACCTCACAAATGGAAATTCGGCGATTAACTACTCAAAGTTTTTCTTAATTAGGATGATCAAACTCTGTGAAAATGCTTGGCCAAAGAACAAAAGGATATTGCCTTCGTAATAAAAAAAAGGATGATAAAATTGTATATAACATATCAAGAGTAGAAAAGTCATGGGTTGGAGAGACACTTATTGCACCCAAATATAGTTTTATTTCTTGGGTTAACCATGATCGCCATGAAAAAAATAATAACATGAAAGCGTGAAAACTTGGAAATATAATTGCAAATATAGTTAAGCCACAAGTCTTCTTTGGCTACTCTTCAATTGATTTGGAAGAGGTTTGCACAATTTAAACGGACCATTTGCAACCATCACCGGGAAATTCCTCGTCCCCGAAATGATAATAACAAATCATGCTTCTTTTCATTCGAAACATTTATAGGAACACGAAAGAAGTGACAAGTTTAAAGAAATTAAGACAATTAGAATCGAGGCCTGACGTCAATCACATATTGAGCAACTATCGCCCACTCTCTATTCTTTCAGCTCAACAAAGGCCTTTCCGTATGACCTTCAAGACCGATCCTGATGAGGTCACCCAAATGACACAAACTGCCGCACAAAACGCTGCCAAATCCAATGAACTTAATCGAGTCCCAGGAGGAATTGTGGGATTCAACCTTCGATGGACGTTGCAATCTTGTACTTAGTTAGGACGCGACAATCAATAGAGTGAATGCTCACTTCGGGAACCAATTTTTTTTATCATCCTTGACATCACAAGAACACTAAACACAGTTGAATAAATGTATCCCTTCCCTGTATGTATCATTACGTTGGCTCGTTCACAATGAAAGATAACCTAGCCATTCAATTATGAGAATGAGATGGTGATCTTATCGGCTATTTTTGCCTTTTGTAACTAGCTTTTGAAATAAATTTCTATAATAACAATTGAGTGACATAAAGGCTACACCGAAGAGTAGAAAGTATTCAATGAATAAATCTGATTTGCTTGAGTAGGCCATATATTTCTATATCCTTATATGCCAACTTATTCACCTTAACAGTTATGCTTAGGGCTTATTCAAAAGCAGAGATTTAGAGATTCATGTTTCCCTTATGACATCATATTTAGATGGTATCTAATTTACCAATAAAATAAAGCTTTTAGGATCCGAGCCTATAAAAAAGGTATGAATAAAATTGCTTATGAAAAGACGACAGAACGGGCTTTTGCTCAAGAACAGCTCCAAATCAAAAGCCCTTATCAAACAAACACCTTCGAGTTTCTCGACGGTATTTATTGGAAGCAAAGTATACGATGAACGAGCCCCAGAAAGAAAAGTGACATACTTAATTAATTAAATTGATCCCTAAAAACCATAGATAGCCCCAAAACCTTTGGGTATTATTGAAAATCGGCAGTATCACATAGTTTTTGTATCTTTCTTGAATCCTCTATGTTCAAAGAGTAGAGCCTTAACATTTTCTTGTGTATTTCGAAGGTGTTTCGAAGGTCTATACTAGAGGGATTGTCAGAGAAAAGACACTCCTACCAAGCCACTTGAGACTTTGCTTTGAGCACATTTTGGTAGTTGGGCAGCAGGGTGTCAGGCTGATTGACTTCTCTTGCGTTACTCAGTTTCAACCAAAACAGACAAACGAGCCATCAACTGACTGCCTCCCTGAATTCGGAACTTGATTTTGAGAATCACGTAACTAAATGTGTTCAAAGCCGATCCCCATGGCACACACCAGGCAGCCGCGAGGGAGCCAAAAAAAATCTCAGAAATCTCGTGAGTGTCGTTTCTCTGACTATCCCTCTAGTCTATACTATAGGATATAGATACCAATAATTGTTCAGAGAAGGTACGAAAGGTACCTGATACTGTACGTTTTCAAAAGTATCCATGAGCTTTGTCCCAACCCAGGATTTAAGGTCAATTGTAGTGACTGAGAGGCTTAATGTGCGTTTTGAGAGCACCTTCAAGCCCCCGAGAATCCAGGTTTGGTTCGAACAATGAAGTCCACTTCTCGTCTTTCTCGGGCTCCTTCATTGTTTAATTTGCTTCCCTCTGATATTCGTAGGGAATATGTAGGCCTTGTTGATCTTGTTGCATCTTTCAAGCCGGACTTGGACAAATTTTTAGATAGTATTCTAGATCAACCCTATATTCAAGGACTAGCTCGGTCTGCCAACTCAAATTCGTTGGTAGACCAAATATCATATAAAGATTGAAAGGTAATAAGTAGACGAATTTCAACCTTTCATTTTAATAGTACTGGGGATTACATTCCTTGGAACGTTAGAAAAGCCCTTGAAAAACCAAACCAAAAAAAAATAAGTCCCCGTACGGTTTGCTTTCATGGCGCTCTATAGAATCTCGAAGAAGGAGAACGAGGTAGGCAAATCGTTGGTGGCACTCCCACCCGTAACGCGAAGAGGATAATTTCTTCGTTACAAGACTTCTGCAAAACACTGCTTATCCCTTCATTCACCGGAGCTTCTTTGTCAGAGATCAAACGAACCGCCAATTTATAGTGAAATAGGAAAGAGTTTGAAGCAGTATTTACGAAGCATTTCCAGGGCTGCGGCAATATGGTCACCCAGATGGATCTATATCTCTACACGCTATGAATGAGCTGAGTATCAAGAACCAGATATCGTAACGATTATGCACTGTTTCATGAATGAATGGCTAACGAAATGAATATGTGAAACACTTTCTCTCATCATAGCACCCGTCCCACAAGTCACTTGTCAAGTGAATGCCGAATCATCTCAGTTCTCAATATAATCAAGTGATTGGAAAACTGATTTACGACACAATCTTGAAACAAACACATCTAGACGTTCAAATGTTTTCAAATGTCTACACCAGCCCTCGTGAATTGCTATGTATACCAACAAAAATCCTGAGAAATGATTTTTATTTTTCTCTTTCATCACCATTATCTGGCGCTCGTTCTCTTCAAAACACTCCACGCACCAAATACAATTCTGAACTTATCAATTTTCCTCCCATTCCTGAAGCCTTTTCGCATTTTCTAGTAAAAAGAACAAATTTAAACCTAAGATAGATGTTTTTCTTTGCTTTTCATGTTTTTCTGTCTTTATCTTTTTCTTGGTCCCTTCTTTTCTTCATAATTTGAACCGATATGATTTCCTTCTTGTCTTTCTAGTTCAGTTTGTATTTTTTTCCAACTCACGTTATTATTCTGTTGCAGCTTGGCCTCTGCAACATTATTGACTATCTATGTCTTCTTTAATTTGCCCAGGTCTTGGTGAAAGCAAGCTTTGGCCAACCCGGAACCTGAGGAATTACATGCTCATGAAATTGTTGATATATTAAGATGTTAACTTAAAGCTTAGATTCCGATATTATCCAATCATGTTCAAAGTGTTCCTGAAATAAATTGATCTATCTATCTGAACTACGTACAACTGTCTGATATTGGCCAATTACAATTACATTTTAACAAACATCACTTGTCTAATTCACCATCAAGAACAAGGCAAGGCGAAGATGTTAGTATGTCATTTATTATTATTTTCAATATAATATCATCAAATTGTTCGTGATGTCAATGCTTCGTCATAAGGTAGAACATTTTGCTCCAAGAAACTCTCTAAATATGCGATAAACATTGGATTTTGGTCCTCTAAGAACAAGCTTGCAGTGTCCATCGAAGATTGAAGCCCACGATTCCCCCGGGAATTCGGCTCAACTCGTTGGACGCAGCAGAATTGGGAGCGGCTGAAGTAGAGGTTAGAGTCACCTCATCTGCGTCCGTTTTAAAGGTCATGCGGAAAGGTCGTTGTTGGGCTAAAAAGGGAAAATATCATATTCGACTTAAAAAGTGAGAAAAAAAAGTCTTCGCCGTCGGAATAGGTCCATATCTACCTACGTACAATTAAACATAAGTGATTAGAATTTTACTGGACCATAATATTTCACTTGATTTGAATGCATCAAAGTCATGTTTAGAAATACCGTATATCGTTTATAATGTCGTCTATAGTCACCGCTACAATTTGTTTCCGCAAAAATCAAAAGGTCAGTAATCATCACACAAGTATCAAGAAATTAACAAATATCAAGTTGACGAGCTGTCCGTGGGAGTGTGGTTTGTGAATTAGTACGAGATCTTGCCTTTTTCAGTACGAGCATCTCCAGAACGTACTCAAAACATGGGAGCTAAAACAGCGACAAATTTGGATTTGGTTGGTGAACAACGATTCTGGTTTCTCAACACAAATTGCCTTTCGTTGGGATTTTTGTCTCTCTCTCTTTTTCGACCGTTAGATTGGAAATGGCAAACACTTTTTCGAGCAATGACTGAAATTTTCAATTGAACAAAATCAAAGTAGGAAAGTCGCAAATATTGTTATCATAATATGCTATTTTTTCCATGGCAGTCTGACTTCGCGGTTCAGCAGAGATACCTAGTGCTCTTGGGTTTATGATTTGATACAAATTTATCTTCGACCCTGGTTGGGTTCGCCTCAAGCATTTGATGGGAGGTTTACATTTTAATGCTGGCTATATGATTAAAACATAAAAAAACTAGCGAATTCAAACACTCAAGTTACTCGTTCTAAAGTGTTATAAAAACTAAAGGGGTATCATCAATTTGATGGCTGTTTCAAATCATAGCATCATTTCTTTTGAAGGGTAAAATTTTCAGATGCTATGATATGAGCTTTTTCACACCTACAATGATGTCGATCAACTTTGTTTTCAAGTACATACTCCTTATTTTTTTCTTGACTCATGAAATTCGTGACAATGCGAGAAATCTGATCATGATACAACGCATACTTACTGCAAACTGACAAGGACATTCTCCGGTCGCCATTGTCATTGGCTGAACTAAGTTGTCGCCCGCAAACCCGATCACTGAGCCGCACATCCGAACCGATGCTGCCAACAACAAACGTGTCTGCATCTTCGGTTGCGACATCGGACTGAGCATCAGGAATCTAGAAAATAATCATGGTTACTAAGAATCTGCAATGCTTGCTAATACCTTCTACCGTGTGGCGCATTTTATCTTATACACTTTTTAAAATGATTTTTTGTCTGACTAAAAGTAATTTTATGGACCTAAAGCAAGTTCTAGAGATTTTGTGAGATCTGTAGGTTTCTTTTGCGCCTAATTGGGTAAAATTCTTCACAACAATAAGAATTTTATTCAAAGATGTCCGAGCTCTATGAAAAAGTCTTTGTGCGTATTGTTACTGATGACCAGCCAACCTTCACTGCCAAGTACTTTGGAATTGCAAAGGAGACCGCCTACAATACAAAAATGTTGTACCTAGTTTGGACAGATCAAGGCCTCCCTGAATACTTTGACCTCTTTTTGAACCCTCCGGACTCATTGTACAACTTTTTTAAAGTGCAGACGGTCTTCCTGCCCACCAGCAACAATACGCACAAAGACTCTTTTACGGAGCTTGGACATCTTTGAATATAATTATTATTGTTGTGAAGAAATTTACCCAATTAGGCGCAAAAGAAACCTGCAGACCTCACAAAATCTCGAGAATTGGCTTTAAGTCTATAAGATTACTTTTAGTCAGAAAAAAAATCATTTAAAAAAGTGTGCAAAATGATATGCCCCACACGGCATTGTGAGAATCTTGTCTCATTGGATTATCTTACATGTTGGTAAATATGGCACATATCACTGTTAAGCGATTAGGGGAATATAGAACCATAAGTAGAGTAGGGACGTGTAAAGTAATGGCTCGAATTTTCGCTTACGAAGGCTAGCTGGGCTGTGCCACAATAGCTTCATTAACTACCCGAATGGAATCTCATCTAGTGTCTCCAAATCTTTATTTCCAGAAATGGTCGCAAATATCAGACAGCATTTTATAATAGTGCCAAAGCATTTAAATCCGACAATCTTCTTCTCCATGGTGTAATGATAGGACAGGTCAAAAAAATGCAAATCGAAACAAACAAGAAAATATTATGTATCATCATTTGATCGGAAGTAAGAAGAATGCAGACAACAGGTGCAACTGATGGGAGCCAAAAAGTTGTCCCCAAACAATGGTTGAAGCTCCTCACGCCGTTGACTTGAGTTCAATGCTGATTAGAATAACTTACTGAAGATTTGAAAAAGACTTCATTGTTAATTTACAAAAAGCACTCAGTGCTTATTTCCAAATGATAACAAAGCACATCTTACTTGGTGGTACGAGCAAACTCATTCAAATACATGAAGCATTATTGACCACATTAGCAGAGGAGAAGAAGCAACAACTGGCTCGTTCCCATCCTAAGTATACTCCTCAAGTTTCAGATAGATAAGGCGTCTTCATCAGACCTGAGTGATTACGGCATTGTAGGGCTAAACATAAGACCATGAAGAAGTGATATCTAGTAGCTGTATAATGAAACTTGAACTGTTTGGGCACAACCTCCTTTCTGAGCACTTGAGGTTCAAAGCTTTGAAGACGTTGTTCGGACCAGTCCAAACACGTCAGACCGGATCAACTTAAAAAGTATTCGGGAAAAAATTGGTAAAGGCATCCTTGAGAAAGACTTCTCTGACAACTCTGTGAAGAGGAAGGACCACCGGTGCATAGCACGGATTCCTGGAGCTTTACACTTACCTATATTTTATTCAGGAACCTTCAGTTCAATATCTAGAACACTTTTACCTACCATATGATTGCCAGTGTACTTGGTTCCCTTTCCATTTATTACTGTAGCATATTGTAATGCTTTTGGAAATGTTGGTTACGGGATCTTCAATCTTTATGTGCTATAACACCTGGTATTTGGTAAGGTAAAAAAAACCAAAGTATATACCACCTATACCAATTCACAATAGTCTAAATGCCGAACTAAGTTTTGATCGCAATATCAAAAAGCATCTTGGCATTTTCTTAGCTCGACAAACCAGAAGGAACAATCATAGTACATAATTTTTGGGCATTCTCTCCTGTCGAAGCTTTTTTCAGATTGATGGAGATGTACAATTTTTGTTATAGACTTACCAAAAGATAGTCGCCTTGGCATTTTCCGTCGGTTTCCCCACGTGCTTTATTGCCTCCTGCAGTGGTACTAAAACAGAATTGTGATGCGTTTTCGGTTGATGGGAGAGAAAAGCTCAAAGTTCAACTTGTCTAATGTTATCCTTACCTGATACCAAACGATCCCTGCAACATGAGATTTCAAGTTGTTTGGAAACTGTAACAATCATGAGGAAAACGTTGAGTGATTTCATTCACTTACAGTTATTTGATCCGTTCCCAATATCTCAGGGATCCAACAAATAGCGCAAGTGTTCGTCTCTTGTCTCCAGCACATGCTCTGTTGTTGATTTGAAAGATGGGTCGCTAAAAGTTTAAAGTACGCTGATAACAAACAATAAGGGAAACGAAAACAAACTCAAGCTCCAGGATGGTCAATGATAAGTTGATAACCAAATTGCAAACTGAAAGTAGTTTTCCTGTAACGTTGGGCTGAAAACGTACTTGATGGTTCCAATATCGATGCTGTTGTGGGGAAATTGAAACTGAAAGACAAGAGAGCTTTTGGAATAATTGTTGATTTGACTATCATGGTCTGAACGTACCTTGCTACTGTCCCCGTGGTTCCAGTAAAGTACTGAAGACATCCATCAGGTCCTGTGGGAAACTTCTTTAGCAAATGGTCTATTTGGCGCAAACTGTTAATGATCATTTACCTCCTTGTTCATCGCCACAAGCATATTGAGTCACTGCACAATTTCATGAACATTACAAAACACTAACCACAACACAGAAAGATATTTTCGCATAAGGTTTCAAAGAAAGCAAAAATGGAGAGATTTGAATAAAAATGTGCCAATTACTTTACAATTCGAAATATCAACTTAGGGTAAGAAGAGAAAACATCCGTTGAAAACTTCCGCTAAACAAGGAGTAGATATGTTCCTACATATAGAGGGTGCGAGGCATGTGGCGTTCAACTTTCAATAAGAATTGAACGATTGATCCAGCTAATGAAATACTCAACCAATCGCATGAAACTCGGTATTTGGATAGATTGGGAGCCACATCATATTATCTATTAATCCAACTTCTTTTGGCGTTTTAATCACTTTGCAAGACGAGGTCAGAATCGGCCAACAGCTTCAAAGTTTTTGAAACTGGAACACCGCTTGCCCCGCACCCTGTAGTGAGGTAAAAGAAGTGTGAGCATGCATGAAGACTAGCTTGCCACATAGAAGCGGAAAATGCCCGCTTTATTTGTAATCGATTTCTTGCTGCCAATCTAACTTGTATGACACTAGAATTAAACACTAAACACTAAAACCTATAGCATGTACGAACATCAGCAACGATCTTCGTGGCTGGTCAAGCTCTATTTGCTCACGCCTTAAGCTAGACGTAACAACAACGTCCACAACGAGGGTGTCAAATTTAGAACTTTTCCTTACTTTCTTCACTTGCCAAACTCCATTGTTGTTTTGTTAGTGTTTTGTAAATAAAAAGAACTCCACTATCCCCCAACATGCTGTTGTTTCAATATTGGGTCAATATCATGAGGAGTTCAGTGTCAATTGCTTTCCTTTGATGTCCCAATTTCGCGTTCCACCTCCAACTAGGCCAAAATTTGCTTCGTTGCACTTATCAGGGGATGCATCCACAATCACTTAAATTGAAGCAGATCCAAATCCATATTGAAAAAATCCATTACTAATCTGGTTGGAGAGATATTTTCGCATTACTATGTTGTCCACTGTTGAATCCACAAATAAGAGGCGGAGCAAAATTTCCGGGGGCCGTGATGGTGAAAGTGTCGGTGGTGCAATCGCCGATGGCTCCGCCTACAAATTGGAACATGACTCTGTTTTGGCATTGATAGCATGGTTTTCTCATGCTTATTCGCATTTCAAAAAAGCGTTAAGTTAAGCACAACCCAATAGATCCAATTGTCAAAAGTGATTAATAGTGTTTGTTGATCCTTCCATGGAGCATGGGCAATATTGACACGGGTCTATGGGGACCTTGAAAAATGCGTACGCGTAATGCGATCTAACCTCAAAAATACAAACTAAACTACAATATTGCTTTGTCCAGCAAACTAATAAACAATTTGGCTTCATGAAACTCGTCAAACAAATGATTCACCATTCTGTGCAGTGAAATCAAACCAAAGCTTGAAGAACTTAAATGAATTGCAAGAGACTTGGTCCAAGGGCGTAAGACAAGTAGGGTATTTTCATATTGATATTCTTATTCGACTCTCTCAATGAGCATGAAACTATGAAAGTTCCGTAGCACGTTACATCACTCATTTTACATTGTAATCATTTTGCAATCTCAAGTACTGAAACACTAACTCCCTTTGGCATTAATCTCCTTACTGGCATCTTAACTTACCTTCGGTGGTGGCCGCCGTCATGGCGGGATCAGAAATGGCAGTGCCTGTCACAGGGCCTTTGATATTGAAGGTCTAGAGGAAAAGATTGGATTCAAGTTAGAAGAGTTGGCCTTGTTGCGCTTCTTCCAATGCCATTGTCACACCATAAAGTCGAATCGGATCCGGCATATATCTCGGCTGCATGGGCAAACCGTGTACTTGCACGGACTGATGGTGCTGGCCGATCCAGTCTCAACCAAATAGGTGCAATTCTCCACAGTCGTGGCCCCACATGACAAGGTGACTGGGAGGTTGGATAAGAAGAAGCCATTGAAGGGTTTTTCGAATGATGGACCATTTTATTCAACTTACATGCACAGCACACCCCATATCCACCAGCACATGAGCCCGCCGATGAACCCCCTAAAACGGAGGTGAATCGTTTAGATGAGAGCAAAAAAACTGGCCTTTGAGGCAGTAATGCTTTCTCGAGGGGAGTATGAAAAGGAGACGAGCTGCTTTGAGTCAACTGAACATTAGCAGATCGGTCGGGAATGGGGAACAAATACTTCAGAGCACTATAATTCGGGAATGGTTTTGATGGCCTCAAGCTTTCAATATTCAATGACATCCCAACCGTGCCTTCTTTAAATCCCAATCTTGAATATCCGTTCTTACTTTTGGAGAAGCGGATGCCTTTTCAATATTCTTTTAACTTTCCTAGCAAACGTAGACAAATCGTTTTAAGAAATTTTTGACATTGACCACCACGTTACATGCTCTTTTCAAGAATTCCAACTCAACCCTACATTCGCACCCTTTGTGGCGAGAATCTACATTTCATCCACGCCCTTTATTTCTATGACCCTACTGATGTAAACTGAACATAGGAATAAAGAAAATATTGTTATTTGTAGAAAATGATAAGATTTAAACCGCCAGTGAAGATTCAAGTAAAGACGATCGAGACTGAGATCTGAAAAGGTCAAAGAGTGTTGCCAATTGCAGTCATCCATCATCCCACGGAGTTCAAACGCCGAAAGAGTGAAAGGTGATGTCTAGGGGTTGGAAGAGTGTTTTTTTTACATTAAATTAAGTTTCTTGGTCATTTTTGGCAAGAAACTACTTCATGAATGCTAACCATGAAATAACCTAAAACCGAGGATTTTCGAGGAAAATGATAGGTCTTCGTCATGTTTAGGGGAAAGTTAGGGGAAATGCAGGATGGGTGTAAAAAAATTCTGTGCAATGGTTGTCCTCGCTCATAGTTTTGTTTGACATGAAACCTCAAGCTTTCATTGAGAGGAACTATTGAACACATACAGTAGTGTCATACTGCAAATGATCTAATTTTAATCTGAAGGCGGGTGGGAACCCCCCCATCGTTTGCCACCAAAACATCATTCTACAATGCAAGTGAGGGCAGTCTTGATGTCAGAACCAAAACTAAAGGCCTGCTGAGGACCGTCAAGAGGCCCAGGGAAATAGGTGAGCCTTTTTGGTGTCCATCCTCAGACCGTTGGTGAGAGGAGAAGTTCATCCAAGAACAACGAATCCCTTTACAACAGACAACAAACCGAGGGCAAAGATCTGGGATTGAACTGAGCCCAAAGAGCAAGAATTAGAAAAATATTAATCAAGCAATTTTACCCTAAATACCACATTAATACTTGAATATCCAAACAAGTAAAAAACTACTTTCCCCTTTTTAAACTAATTTTTACGTTTTCAGAACTTATTTTGTCTGATTTTCGTAACTTAAAAACAACAATTTTAACCAAAATCACAAACTATTCCTCTGACCCCTAATGATGAATGATAAGTTTACCATCTTTTTTGGCGTTGCACGGTCATACCTTTGTGAGCTGTTTTGAAAGGCCGCGCCTGAAGTGAAAACACGACGGGGTAAGCTCATTTACAGTATGTTCTACGGTCCTTTCAAGAGAGTGCATGTCAGGCGCAACTCTTCCTCGCCAGCAAATGTATCACACAAAGCCATATAGATTTCTGATTTCACCCGGCATGCAATCTTGTCCAAGGACCTGAGTTTCCCATGGAAGCCCAAAAGCCACAGATCCTCTGCCTAGCAAAGCCATTGAGGTGAAATGCAAGAAGCAGTGCTGGCTGGCCCTTGCTCAAGACTGCAAAGGTCGGAAAAGAAGAGCATGGCTAGGTTCACCACGGCTGAAGTCTCCGAGGCCTGCTGTGCCTTCAACCGTCACAAAGGGCCCGTCATTTAGGTCAATGGATGCGATATCGATTGAAATTTATTGTTACGTGACAAAAAATACCTTTTGTTTTACAAACTTTCACCCGAAAACAAGTGTAGATGCCTTAATGCCCCTTTTAAAGTTTTGTACCAATACTTCTGCCCCGGCTTTGTATTTGCAAAGCTGGGAAGAAATTGACAACATGACACAGGAGATTCAGATATCACCGTGGTCAAATTACCTGTTCCAAATTTCGAAAGAAATACCGAAACTGGTCTTAAAAATATTCAAGCTCACAAAACCATGCGCTGCAACAATCAAACCTTATAGTTATAACTATGCATATATATTTGGAGGCCATCTCTTTATCGTTGGCCGAAAACTATGACATGATTTCCTAAGGAGTTACTGAGGCTAAATGGCTTTGTTTTTTTCAACAATTTTAGACCCTAAATGTCCCCTTGATTTTTTGAAAACATGGTATCCACTGCATTTTTTTCTGTCTTTGTCTTTCTCTATTGCTGACGATACAAAGTTATTTTCTGGTAGAAATGGGCAAGATTCTAGTAGCCTTGCAAAGGACTTAGATCGAATCTACTCGCGGGTAACTGAGAGTAATATGGCCCTGAATGGAATGAAATTCCGCTCACTGACATTTGGGTCAACCCCCTTTAAATACTCCACTCGTAGATAATGGAGGTAAAGATATTGAGCAGGTCTCATCTATGAAAGATCTAGGGTGTCAGTCTCCAAATAATGGAAAGTTCGATGAACATATCCAGTTGAAGGTGGGTAAGGCTTTTCAAATGTGTGGTTGGATATATCGCACGTTTGAGTCCAGAGATACACCACGATGCTAACTCTGTACAAGTCGATGTCAGCCACATCTCGATATGCTTCACCCATTTGGGCTTCAATGAGTTCAGCAGGTTTGCAAAAGCTCGAGCAGGTCCAAGATGTTTCACTAGGAACATCATAGGATTGAGAGAGCTCTCGTATTGGGAGAGGCTAAAAAAATTGGGACTGTACAGTGTTCAGAGAAGGTACGAAAGGTGTCTGATACTGATAGGTCTTCAAAAGCATCCATGAGCTTGTCCCAACTCAGATTTAGGGTCAATTCTAGTGACAGACGAGGCTTAATGTGCGTTTTGAGAGCACCTTCAAGCCCTCGAGAATCCAGGCTAGTTCGAACAATGAAGTCCACCTCTCTTCTTTCTCGGGCTCCTTCATTGTTTAATTTGCTTCCCTCTAATATTCGTAGGGAATACGTGGCTCTGTTGATCCGGTAGCATCTTCAAGTCCAGGCTTGGAAGCAATTTTTAGATAGCATTCCTGATCAACCATATATTCAAGGACGAAAATTCGTTGGTAGACCAAATATCATATAAAGATTGAAAGGTAATAAATAGACGAATTATAACCTTTCATTTCAATAGTACTGGGGATTACATTCCCTGTAGCGGTTAGAAAAGCCCGTGAAAAACCAAACCAAAATAGAATAAAAAATAAACAGCAACGACCTGACATGTTGCGATTACTTAATTTTAGTTGAAACTTACCCAGATCCACGTGGCACATATTGCCAATCGTACTCGTCTGTTTCACGTTTCATACTTTGTTCATGTGCAGGGTTATAAAATAGATTCCCAAATCAATAACACTCGCTTCTCAATGTCGCTGTTTGGTGCGTTCCATACTATTTTTGCCCCATTCGAGTGGGCTTTCTCATATTGCCATGTGGTACTGACTGGGCGATGCGAGTCATAATAACGCGTTGCTGGTGTCAACTAACCTCGAGTTTTGCATTCGTCGCCTATATGAAAAGAGAAGAGAAATGAATCATTGAATACAGTTCATAAGGAAACTTTATGTTCTTTTGGTGTCCTACCGGTGTAACACGTCCCGTTTCGAACTCCTCCCGCGGCGCAAGCTTCATTCTGAAATCAAGTGAAAACTCTCGTGGGAGTAAGATATTTCTGCTCTTTCTCACCATTGCAGACTATGCAGACTCTGCACTCAAAAGCTTAGGCGTCATCCAGCTAAGGCTTCACCAATGTCTCCACGATTTTTTGTTATTCCTTGGGAAACAATATGATAGTATGCATTCCCTTCGCACTTAATGCCAGACACTCCTAGGGTTTAGCATTTTACCCGTATATACCAGAGCCTTGCTGCCGTCATGAGCAATAAGCTTCGTCGCAGCCCATTGTCCACGATCACTCGGGTCAAGGTGGTCAAGTCATCTCATGATTTGTTTAAAAGGTACAAGTCATTCAAGTAGATCCAGTTTTGTTTTTACACGATGTGCTCATCAGGTAAAATAATGTGGTCCAATTCTTCTTGCTAGCCCATTTCGTGATACTTTTCATTGCGATGTGGGTAGCGCTAAAGGAATTCGATTTTGATGATTACCTCAAGGTTTCTGCACAGCCTTCGGCCTTGCCACACTCTCATGTCCTTCTTGGACTATTCCTACAAAGTCAAAGATCAGTCTTCTCTTCCACCTTGCTGAAGATCGCCAATCATGCTTTATCCACTCAAATGGTTGGTTGGACAGACAGACACCATGGATATTGAATCATAAATAAGCAAGCATTTACCTTGAATTTGACGATTTGGAACATGGATATGACTGAAAAGAACAAAGTGCCATAAAAACAAAGATATTCAGATTCATAAATCAATTGCCTCACGTTTTCCCGCTCTACTCTCTTGAGTCGAGTTCAGAGATGAGTCCGTTGAAATCTCCACCAAAGAAAGAGATAGCACCAGTAAACAGGACAGGAGAATCTGGCCGGGCTCCATGATTCTAGAATTGACACAAGTTCTTGCCAGAACAAAAGGTTAGATTTCGATACTTCTCTTTGGACAATGAAAAAGACAGGACCGATTGATGTTGTTTGGTACCTCGCTTGTCCAGCTCTAAATGAAAAGTAAGCTCAAGCGATAGGATATCTGACTACGCAGAGATGCTGCATTACGTTGTCTTGGCACCCTCTCCCTCCCTCCCTCTACCTGACCTCAGCGGGGTTGAAATGGGGCAAGAATGTAACCCTGTCAAACATCTTGTTAATCTCGCTCACTTGAGGGAGAGTTCCGCCAACCCAGTTGGTTTGAAAGCTTATCGCTTTCCATCATTTGATTGTACCAAGCGGCTTTCTTGCGTTAAGTAATGCTGAGCCAGTTGAACCGGAATTTCCACCAATTTCAAACCAGTTGCAGGCGCGAACAAGCCCGTTGACTAACTTTGCCCTACTTTCCCTTGGAAGTTTGGAGACTTCCTCGACGATTGATTAAGGTTTGGCTCGATCAATTGGGGGACAGAGGGTTGGAAAACCCGTTTCAAGACCGGTGAATTGCTTGGGCGTTCAAAAGTGGAAGACAATGAATAGAGCCAAGATTTTCATTTGTTCCAATCCCTCGGCTCGAAAACATCATGGCTTTCCGTGCATTTCTAGCCATCTTTTTATGCATGGCTTTTGGGACCTTAGCTTTTGGATTTCGGCAAAACATCAACAAACTTGAAAATTCTCATCGCGAAGGGAGTAAGTTGGAATTCATTTCTGAAACAGGAATATGATATTACCATACATAATTGCTCCTCTTTTCAGAGATCTTTAGCCTCTTCAATGTCGTTCGATTCAAGGTAAAAAAAAAACATACTGCTGATCATTGGAGACTCTTTCATATTTTACTTGACTCCCTTACCTTAAGACTTGCCACCACTAACCCCCTCGCCCCATAGATCAGTTAAAATGATTTGTAAGCGAGGAAAAAAATAAGTAGCAGTGCAACGTCCTTCTTTCGAATATCATTGACACGTTAAAAAACAAATCTAATTTTGCCTTCCTTCCCTTTGACCGACTCACCAACGCACCCTCCAGAATGCAAAAAAAGTAAAGGTTCACGTTTTTTTAGAATGAGGGCTGCCCAGGAAAATCTGGCGACGGAATGGGCTGCTGTTTGAGTCAGCAAGATTGTGTCTCAAAAGGAGGCATGGCATCCGGTAACTGTGCTGCAGGTGAAAGAAAAGTGAATGATTTATTTACCCATGCGATCCCTTTCTTAAATGGTTCTTGCTTTTTAGGATTCGGCGTTTGTTGCGTCATTGTCGTTACAGGATGTAGCGGGACGGTGGCGAATGTAAGGGCCATTCGTTTACAATTAGTACTAATGTCTTTTGGTGACTTGAATTTTCCTCCCTTTTAGAATTGCACTTATGTCCGGGTAAGAAAAGAAAATCATTGGCAAATTTGTGGGATTTCCAAAATTTTCGGAACCGGTCATTCTTGCTCTTCAAGGTAAATGAACACTTTTATTTCATAGAATGACGGATTTCCTGGTTCGGACTCAAAGAATGGCAGAACTTGTACGGTGGCAATCAATAGGATCGCAGACGGTAAGGCATCTTTAAATCCTTTTTTATTTTCAAAAAGTTTCGAACAACTCCTTTTCGTTTTCAGACATCTGCCAAATTAGGTGAGTGGTGATTTATCATATAATGTTTTGAAAAGTGGATAAAGGGGGAAATTTCATTTTCTAGTCTACTTGTGATATATCTTTAGCTTTATCCACAAAAAAGTGAAAATCCATTGGCTCAACACCCCCAAAAAATCTATACGCATTGCTGATGTAGACTTTTGTCAATTTTCATCTCAGTAGCAAGCTGGTGTCTTTCCTAAGTGATACTTGAAATTCATTCAAATGTCTCAGGTGTTTTCCTCCTGTCTTAGTGAAGTGGTTCGAATTGTGTCAACAGAAATTGTTACTGTGCAACAAAATGCCCGACACGATATACAAGAACTTCTTGCATTGAACTTTTTGTCAAGTGTTCTAACTCCGAAGAACTGTTGGCTAAAATTGAGTGTTTTTGCTTTTTAGATTGGATTTTGAGCTCACCACACAATTTCCTCCTGGAACCGAACCAGGTAGTTCATGTCTTGCATTATTATTTGGGCTATACGTGTAGTACCCATCAAAAAAGTTAAAGTGGAGACTCAAAGTTCTGAACTCTATTCCTGGAAATCCGCTGAAAATGAGAAGCTCAAGGGCAAATGGTGGGAAGGTTAGTTAATACAGTTGCGATATTAGAGGATTGGACGTCGAAATGGGTTTGCCATCACAATATTTTTTTTGTGCGGACTTCCTTACCGCTACCGAGATTGGAATCCCAGCAATTCAAGACGAGA